>NC_060209.1:181473888-181777500 GCF_021130785.1 Homalodisca vitripennis | reverse complement strand
GGAAAACTAATCTAGATAGCTGTGATATAACTGTTTAATAGTAACTATGTTGTGTATGAGTTTTTAAAAGTACGAGTATACTTCACTGTATTTAGTGCGTACTTGTGAAGAACATTGCGTTAGCAATTTTTACAATAATCAACCTCATGCATTGCTTGATAGTAGATTGGACCTTTGTAGGTGGAATAAGTGACAGAAACAAAACAAAACACAAATAAAGTAAGTAGTAACTTAATGGTAGACTAATTTGCAAGTAAATTGTTTTTAAAACATATACGGTAGTATACTAAATAATTTAAAATATGTCACATATAATAATAATAACAACAAGAGCAATAAATAGAAACTTTTAATCCAATTACACTATTTTTTTAATCCTTAAAACACTAAACCCACTGTTTGTTGTAACTTGTATTCCGAGTATACATACAGATTGTTTGTAGTGCAAAAAGTGTTTAATGTATTATTAAAGAATATACCCAACAAATAAAAAATAATGTTTCAAACATAAACCTGAACGCCTATAAATTACATTTAGTTAGTTTCTCAGTGAAGAACAAACATGAGGAAGGCAAGATTACACCTCAAGTAAATTTGCTCAGCTTATTTGGTCACTAGAGGTTGTGTGTGTAGAGGATTAAGGCATTTTAACGCTCCTCAGGGCCTTGAACTTCCACACCGCATTATCAGGAAAAAAGTAGTTTTAAAATAGATTTTTAATTTTGAGCAGATTGAAATTTCTAAGTATTACTTTAGGGATGTTTTATTTAGCAATAATAGTAATAAGTAAGGAATAAGTGTAACTGTAAAAGATTCCAAATGAAAATTCAACTGGGAAAAAAGAGATCCCCATAAGTCCAGTGTTGAACAAGAAACAGGCAATTATGCTCTATATTTTTCGTTGTCTAATTATAAGTGTTATAGATGTCTATTTATAATTAGTACATATACAACGTTTTTTTCACTATCAATATTTTCATTTATATTGAAACATATCCCTAACGTTTATTTTATTGTACCGTTTGATTATTTAAATAGTATAAACTTTTGCAAAAAAGACTAAAAGCGTTTGTATGCTTAAAATAATATTTATAAAGTAATATCTTTAAAATGAGACAATTACCAGAATTCTACACCAAATGTTAAGAGTTTAAAAGAGTTTGAAAGTTAACATTGTAAATACTGTTTTCATTGCAGGCTGCACCAACAAATAGGTTGCAGGGAATTCAAATAACTGATTATAATAAATGGTTTTTAATATTTTAATAAAAGCACTTATTCAAGAACGATATTAATTTTAAAATAACGACTAGAATAATGCCAAACTCAAATACCACAAGAGTAAAGAAGATAAACAGATCGTTATGATTGATCTTTCAGGAAGTACGTTTTTAGAAATTCTTTCATCTTCTTAAAAAAAGACTTTTTTGTTTTCATAAGACCAATAATAACCTAAAGTGAATGCAGCCCTACAATAACGGCATATACAGTTTGATATATTTATTTACAAATTATACTGTGCTAAAAGCATATTTAAAAATATGCTTAACTAGAATAAAAAGGTTCAATTTTACAGATGCTATGCACTTATAAATGGAGCCGATTTTAATGCAGTACGATGATTTAAAAAATAAAAACATTGTTTAAGAAAAACAAGAAGGAGTTTGTCAATATGAAGAGATAATAATTTGTAAATAAGAGCAAATTTTTTAATTTAGATCAGACACGGGATGAATATTCCTAGAATCGTAGCATTAATGTCACTTCAATTGTCGTAAAGATAAAAGTAATTGTGTTTTCATGATACTGTACTAAATCGAGTGAATTTTATAAGTGCATTGTGTCTGTAAATGTATTTTCTCATCATAGTGTTTGTAAATATGTTTTCTTATCTTAATGTAAGGAAATGTGTTTTCTCATAGTAACGTCTGTATATCTGTTGTTCCCCATCATAATGTCTGTAAATGTATTTTACATCATAGTTTATGTAAATGTGTGTTTTTAACCATAATGTCTGTACATCTGTTTTTTCATCATAATGTTTCATCATCAATTGTATTAGTCAGATTTTTTTTAGAGTTGATTATTTAGTACTACAGTGGCAATAATACAGTTTTAATTATTTACTAATCATAAAGTGAAGATTGGAAATGTAAAAATGTATTGACATAATATGAAGCAAATAGTTCATATTTGGTAACAGCTTTTACAAAAAAGGAATAATAATATAATCCATCCAGCAAGGCAACTTGGTTTTAGGTGTATTTGTCAGTACTCATAATGGGGGGGGGGGAGGAATAATCTCTTTCATCTCATTCTGGGTACACCTTTGAAGGTCATTTCCGAAAGTAAATTTACTGATATCACTCCATAGAACCACAGACTAATATATAGTAATGTGAACTACAAATATACAAATGATACGTTCGTATGTACAGTAATTATATTTAATTTTTTAATTAGAATCTTTAATTAAAGATAGAAGATGCAGAATACCAGTTAAGATGGAGGAGACATGTTGGGGCGGCTAAATATCACCTGTGTGTGTGTGTGTGTGTGTGTGTGTGTGTGTGTGTGTTTGTTTGTTTAAATAACCATCAATATAAACGGCCCTGTGAGTAAGTAAATTATCTAATTATTACCTCTCCCTATAAGTTGTGCTTCTATGGAGATCTTACACATGAATGGAGACACATATATTTACATCTATTATTGTCTCTCTCTGTATTCTTTAAAATGTTGAAGATGTTTTATTCTTATATATTATGTTACAGACACATTAACCTATTTTGGTAGAAAAACTACCGCAGCCACTTTTACTGCAATTTCAGAAATATAAATTTGAAATTTAATAAAGCGTTTTACATTTCATAATAAAAGATTTTTAATAATATCCTTACCTTTTCCTATTTTATATAAATAAAAAGACTTTTCATATTATTTATACTCTTTGTCCTGCTCTCTACAAAATGCTTGTATGAACCCTGTAGTTACCATGACTACACATTGCACACAAAGTATTGAAGAGTGAAGGGGTTGTTAATGCAGTCACGGAGTAAGTACGGCAATAAAGGGCAGAGTAATCAAGTGGGCGGTGGTCTCCGGGGCTACTACAGTTAATTCCTGCTTTGCATGCACTGCTATGGTAAATCACTTATATAATCACTAGTCACTTAGCATTTTACTCTGTTATTAAGTCATCTTGTGCTTAATGTAACAACAGATGTTTCAGTCTCATAGTGTTGTAATCTAACAGTATAAGATTTATCAACTCTATTTAAAGTATTTCTAAATTTGTTTGCGAAACCCAATTAAATATTTGTTTGCAGTTAAAAATACCTTAATATTTGGTGCGTGATATCCCAAGATCAAATCTTGTGGCAGATCTCTGACAAATTTGCAGGCTAATATTAAATAAAAATGTGAATATCGTACATGAAAAAATAAATACTACAGTCATATTTTCAAATTTGATAACTAATTTGATAACCGCAACTTTTTACGGCTGACTTATAGTTATACTTTTTCCAATGGAATAACAGGCACGTCATACGCATGCCTTTTTTTACCATGCAAATATTCGGAGTCATTGCCCATCAGTGTGGTGCAAATTAAACATTTAAACTAATGCGTCTTTAGTTTGACATTACGAGATGATGTTGCTATGTGACATCTACTTTTCTTCCGATTGAGCAGAAGGGATATTTGTTAATTAACTTGTTCATTCATTAATTATATTTTCTAATTAATTGCTTCATATGATTACCTAGCTAACCTTACCTAAGATAACTTACCTTATCTGGTCCATTATTAATATATTCATTTCACTTTAATTTCATGTAGGTTAAATCATCTTATGGGATAGATTGGTACTTTGCGTTCTGGAGTCTAGTTCATTGCATCAGTGAATTTAATTTATTTTACTTGTACCTAAGTCTAATTTTGTAAATTGATCTTTTAAAATACCCCAAACTAAATAGAGATAAATTACTAATTTTATTTACCCCCTGTTTTATGTGATACATATCAATTTATACTAATCTCATGTCTAATGGAATCTAATATGAGTTCACAGTGTTTTGTATTGCTAATATAATAAATGATTACAAAAAGAAAATTTTATAAAAATAGAAAAAGGAGGAAATAATTATAAATGATTGCCACCAGAGCAGGTTGTAAACAAAATGTAAAAAATAAGCAAGGAAAGCAGTTGCAAAGTTTGAGTATTGTGAAGAAATATTATTGGTTGTAGGCCTATTGTTTGAATCACTGTTTTTACGCTATAAACGTTTCTTTATAGTTAGCAATCTTATGCCGACTGCACTGGTTTGTTGTTTAAATTCTTGTTCCCCATAGTGACATATCTCCAACGATCTTTATGTTAAATTGATCTTATCACTGTTTGCAGAAATCATACTCCAGCTTGACTCTCAACTTCCCTACTCGTTATCAGTAGATAAAATCTAATCTTAATACAGATACCCTAAATATATTAGCGGGTTAACAACAAAACACTATGTAATAATCTGGTTCAACGAATCTATAGCCTATGTGGAATATACCAAGGGCAGGAATAAAGACAAAATTACTACAATGACTTAAGAGATCTTCGCCATTGTACGTATATACTTGTTCCGAATATGTAACACAAATTCATTGGATTTTCCAAAAGAGAAATCTTTCTCATCGTACGTCTCATTTCAGGCTGTATGTGGCCGGTGCATTTATGTCTCTAATGTGGACCAATCGTGTGCCATTCATATTTTTTGTCAGCGCTTCCATTCAACCTAACTCCGATTTTAATGTCAATATTATTTTACAGCACCTTTTACGGCATAGGCTAGGCTCATTCGATCCACATTACAAGTTTTAGCACCGACTTTTCATATGAGCACTCCAGTCAACAACATTGGAATTCATAATTAAGTCAATACTCCATTCCTAGTAGTGCTCCAGTTTCCATTTGTTGATATAATCCAACCTAGAACCTATTTTAATTTATTTTACTTTTAAAAGATAAATGATTGAAATTTTGAGTTCAAGAAAGCACTGAATAATTCAATAGATTTCATGTTGTGTTCAATAATTTAGTTAAACAATAAAAGTTAATTCAAGGAGATGAATTAAAGACGAAATTAGTATATATAGCTCTTTTATGGCATTAAAATATAATATTCTATAACGCTTAAAATCAAATGTAGACAGGCTATCTATCCACTCGTACATTTTAAATGCATAGCACTGTTTATTCAATACTACAGTGAAGTCCATGGGGTTTTCCTTCCGATACGACCTGATTCGACGTTATACGAGAGGAAATTTATAAGCAAAAGCGTGTCTTCATAGTTTTTGTCCTTAAATTCACTGTTTCAGGAATTTGAAACACTATTCAGTCCCTGGAAGACGCTGTAGTGTAGTAATGAAATGAGAGCAAATCAGCTGATCAGAGTAAAATATAATGTTTTAAGAGTTGTGTACACAAGTTTTATTATTTTGAAATAATAAATTAACCTCTACCTTCAGTACCTTTTCACGCTTAGTTCAGTTTTTGTGCAATGACTAACTTAATTTGGGCAAGCAAAACTTTTGCACAATATATACAGTGAAATCAACAGAAAATGATTTATTAAATACAAATATAAACAACCATTCACAAACATTACCATTTCGCTAATAAGGGGGAAAATGATCATAGATAAATTTTTAAATTGCAAAAAAACTTTGCATTTTAAGAACTATACATACCAAAACACACGTAATGCCAAAACTTGTACAAGCAGATCTTATTGTAGTTACATAAACAAAACTTACACATAAACTTGTTCATTTTCATAATTTATATCAATACAATGTTACTAGTACTCGTCATTGCTTCAAGGACCCTTCTAATGAATTTGAATATGTACTTATTATTTACAGAACTTGTAATTAAAAGTTAAACATATTGAGTTTTCTTCTTAAGATTATGAAATACAGATATATTTTCTAATTTGAACTCTTTGATGGAAAAATATAGTTGGATGTTTAAAAAGTAAAACTAAACGTTGGAAATTCAAGTAAACAGAACTTTGTTTAATTCAGTTCACATTCACATTTCTCCAGATCAATGATTTAGCTGTCCAAACAAATGTTTTTTCTAACAATTACACATTCTACTCGTTCATGTAAAAGCTATCCAGCCTGCATTCAAGACCGTAGAAGTCCGTGCAGCTTGTGAAATCGATGGCATTACTAGGTAAATATCACCTAATTACTAATAAGCGGTTTGTCATACTTTGTTTGAAAAAAGCTGTAGATAATTATTATCCAATTGTAATTAAAAAAATAAAATATTACGTTGCTTGCAGTCGTATTCTTTAAATTTACGCAAATCTGCTGCGTCAATTCGCGGGTACAGAACGACTGATTATTAATCGTTAAACCGTGTTTTTGTGTGCGACAAGGATAGCAAACCAAATTAACAAATTATCGCAGTTTTGAAAATAACACTTCGCGTACAATTCGTACTTCATATATTTATGCACGTACATTACCTCGCGTTTAGCGCGTTTATGTGCGGCGGTAACAAGACGGTCGAATTTTTGTAGTTGTATAAATATGTATGTACGTTTACATCTTTAAAATGTTATTACACATTTCTTTAATTAAATTAAAATTAAATTAAATTACACCATCTTGGTATCCAAGATACGGCACTGTGTTGGTTTCGATCTTATCTTTCTAACAGAAACCAAGTGGTTGAAATAGCTCAATCCATCAGATCCACATCCAGATCAGACTCTCAGCCCATGGTGAGGGGGGTTCCTCAGGGCTCGGTCTTGGGCCCACTCTTGTTTGTGCTGTCCACCAATGACCTGCCTGCAGTGACGGAGCCTTATTGTAGGGCCATCATGTACGCAGACGACACCGTCCTACTCACTTCTCAGAAGTCTGTTGAAAGCCTCGAAATAAACGCGTACATTGGCCTCAATTTGGCAGTGGACTACTGTACAAGGCATGATCTTGTGTTCAATGCTTCCAAGACCAAGCAGGTTACCTTTGGCACCAAGAGGGATGGTCTCAAACCTTCCTGACATCGATGCTGTCACTTCAATTAAACATCTCGGATTATACTTGGATGGAGATCTTAAGTGGAATGAGAACATAGATGTTCTCTGTCAAAGGCTGTCTACAGCTGTCTTCGCCATTAAAAGAACATTATCTGTCAGCACAGAGGAGGCAGCTTTAACAGCCTACCATGCCCTTATTGAGAGCCTCATATACTATGGAGTTTCGGTATGGGGTGGAACCTCTGCACATAACTTACAACGAGTTCTGATTTTACAGAAGAGAGCCATCCGAACCATAAAAGGAATGAAAATGCAAGATAGTTGCCGGCCAGTCCTTAAACATCTGAAGTTATTAACCGTTGCAAATATATATATATATATATATCTTCCAGTCTACAACACTAGCTTGTCTCCTAGGAATAAATAAGCGACATCAGGATGTTCACACACACTGCACCAGACATGGAACTGACTTCAACCTGCCGGTCCATCGCTTGAAGCTCTTTCAATCAAAACCTTCTTACGTAGGTGCAAACTTTTACAATGCCTTACCCGCATCCTTGAAGGTCTTGGAGCTGGAAGTTTTTAGGACATTAAAAATTGGAGGAAATTAAAATCTTGGCTAGCAGATAGACCCTTCTACAGTGTCAATGAATTTTTAACTTGGAGAGAGTGACCATGGCAATTGGCAAGCAAATAGACTCTTTTCTATAAATAATGTAGCCTACATGACGCCTGTTTCTATCTTGATGATAGCAAATAAAGATTTCTGTATCTGTATTATTTAAATCGTATAGATGTTGAAGCAGGGTATAAGATAGCCACCATTACGTCAACCATAGTGTCTAGTGTTCCAACGAAAATAGCCGAAAACAGTAATTTGCCTACTGCATAAACAAAACTGATTAATCGGTTGCGGTGATGAGAGTCCAAGATCAATATGTCAGAATGTCAATTACTTTAAAATATTTATTGTTATATTTTATGATATTAGATAGTTTAATTAAAATTGGTAATATGATGAGAATAAATACTCATTGTAATGTGGCTTGGTTTTATTGAGTACGTGCTTTTTAGAACTTCTATAAGTTCTGCCAGGAAATTTCTTTTAAGATAAGATTTTGGTTATGTTATTTTTAATGTTGAGAAATATATAAAACGTCAATAATTATATATTTGCACAAAAAATATTGCACACGTTGGTAAGTAAATAACTACAAAAATCACTTTCCAAAAATTGCTAAGGATGACAGAGTATTCTTTTGGTAACACCCCTTAAAATACTCTATGAACTATGGAATGGAATTTAAAAAAATGATTAAACAATAATAAACCTTTTAATACCGTTTTAGATTTTATTTGTGCTGTGTACATTTTGGGTTCAAATAATCCATCAACAGGTACTTGTAGGTTTAGGTTACACTTCTAAAATATAAACATGCCTGTCACCGAAAGGGTTAAGAAATGTTGATACAAAAATTCTTGTTATGATTAATTAAAGTATTCTTATAAAGTGGGCATTTAAAATTATTATTTATAATAATGCTATAATTCATAGTACTTTTTACTAGTACTTGTATTTGTTGTTGATACTAAAAAATGAGAGATCTTCATTGGTAAAAACCACTTTTGGTATATGAAGTTTTTCTGATATTCTGTTTTAGAACACATATATGGTATTTTAGAGGCAGTTGAGGGACAGGATATGAAGACATATGGGAATATGAACCTCTTAATTCAAAGGTTCAAAGGACAGGTTATGGTACTATCATATAAATTATCACATTCACACCACATTAAAACATTATTGCTTTAACTGAAGATGGTTCTTCATATAGGGGCCAAAATATATTAAAATATGTGTCATAGCAATGTGAAGGGGAAAACTCAAAAGATAGGTGTGGGACTGACTACCAGTGATCATCATCCCCGAGATTTTGATGTAAAATTTTGAAATAACACGAGAATGAGACCCATACGTTAAACAACCAGGAAAAGGGAAGTGTATGCATGCACGGTGTGGCATGTTTCTGCAAAGTACAAAGTATTAGTGTTGAACAAAATAAGTAATAATTAGATTGTCTGATGATTTTTATGTCTCAAATTAGAACTAGAACATTTATCACCCTTCATTATGATTACAGATCACAACCTAAATCTGCCCACAATGATCATTAACAACATCAGTGATGAATTGAGTTATATAATTTGGATTTTTGAAGGGAATCGAATATTTAACTTTATTTTCTTGTCAATTTAGTGAAAGAGTTTTTACAAAAAACAAATAAGATTGAAAAAATATGTTCCCAAAGTTGAACAATGTTTTGAAATTATAACTTCAACGCAACTTTTGACGATTTACTATGCACTAAAGCAGTTTAACTATGGTCTAGGTTATGACAAAATAAAACTCATACCAGTTGTGTACGACAGTTTATTTAATGTACAATGAACAGTTCTAACATTGTCTTTAATGGAAGGATTGTCATTAGCTGACTGTAAGCTTTTTACTGCATTTCAAAGTTTTTATTATAGAACATTCTACTTCTTTATGGAAATAATATCAGTCTGGCTTTGTATTATAAACATTTTACATTTTGCCTTGCATTACAATTTTGCTACTATTATATTCATAAATAAAAAGACTCACAAAAAATACAAAATATTGCAAACGATACAACTAATCTTACAATTATATTTCTCTGTTCTTACTTAAATCTAAACCAAAATTTGTGAATAGTCGATTGTCAAACTTATGATTGACTCACAAATAAAAGTAATTTTCAAGTTTGTCATAAAAAAAATCTTGTAGTTCGATAAACATTACCTGTGAGTGCATTGAGAAAAGAAAATAGAGAATAACTATACATTCTTTAATACATTGAAAACTAATATTATATTATTGTTAGAGTATTTTGGTATAAAACTATTTTAATAATAAAAGAAAATAAACCATTTTTAAAAAAGCCTTTAAAAAGCATCACACTAATCTTGTCTAGAGTAAATATATTTATAAATATAAACCTCTTTCATTAACCAGCCTTAAAAGATCTCAACTTTTCAATTAAACGTCTATACTCTGCGTTAAAAATATTATGTACTGAATACAGTCTAACTACAACGAAACATCTATGCCGAGGCACAACATTGAAACTTATAAAACACTATGCCATCTATGTCTATACATTCACAACTAACTAACACTTATATACAACAACATAGAAAAATATCTCTAAGTGTTTGCACACACATATAAATCTTGTCTGTACTTAGAAATGGAATGTACAAGGCACCTGTATCTATAAATATTATACAAACTGTTTATCGATTTATAGAAATCACCTGCTGGAATAAAAAAATTAGGATTTCAGTTCCTCATAAAAGTACATAAAATACTGAGAGTAGTTATAGAATGGAATGTTAAAAGCAGGGTTCGGATTAACAATGAAAGTGACTTCAAGATCACATTTGTACCATTTAATGGTAAGTCTTCCAATTAGTCCGGCACTATAATTGGCTCTGTGTTTAAAGTACATAAACAAAGGAACAAAGGAAGAATTAACTTCAATTAATTGACCACATACAAATTTTACGACAAGTACTCTGAATTAGGCCTTTATTCACAAAAAATTAAAATAATTAAATTATTTCAAGAACAGCAATGATAATAACTACTAATTTGGTACATAAAGTTTTTGTTGAACATTGTTATTGTCACTTACTTCAGTTTTAACAATAATTTGTCGCATTAAAAAAATGTGTGCTGCCTTTTACCTCTTATACTTTAAACTTCCATGAGAAATCAACTGATTAATTTACATTAGATTTATATTATTTGAATATCCTGTTGTACTAGAACAATAAATACAATCTCAATATTATCTTTTACAGTACAATTAAAGGAAACACATAATCATTTTATCATAAAAAGCATGAGTACTTTAGTTACAAATAAAAATTAACTAAGTAAAGAAAAGCTTGAAAAATAAATCAACAAAATAATTTATAATAAACATAAAATATCAATTTATAAAAAAATACATTAAAATATCTTATCACAGAGTAACATGTTTTATAAACTATCACTTTAAAAAACCTTATTAAATAATACAAGAATTACAATAAATTGATCATAAGATATTGCATAATATAAAAATTAAATAAGACATATAAAATATAGGACATAAAAAAGAAGTATTATTGAATGATATACTAAATAAAATATAGCCACAACAGCAACCATTTTACCAAACACATCACATTATATACATTACGTAGAAAACATCTAAAACACTACATATGAAAAATCACTCACCCAAAACTGTGTGATTTAATGCGGTCAAATCATATTAATTCTTCATAATAAGTTTGTATTTGAGAACTAAGATCATGTAAAAGTTACATTTTATTTAATAAATTCAGAAGTAAAAAATTAACTATTGTTTGATTAGAAAGGCACAAGTTGATTTAATCTACAAGAAATATAAATAATAGGATACAATATTAAAATAAAATAAATATGATTTTAATATTTATAGCAAACACGGATGCAAAATAATTAGCTTTGAAATATACAAATTATCTGTGTATAATTAGCGTTTCCTACACATACTAAAAAAAACCTGGTGATTGCATTATAAATGACAAAATTTGTGTGTTTAAAATGGGCCTTCATACTTTTGTCTGGAAGATGTTATTTAATTAAAAGATTTTTCAACGGGTACATGATTAAGATTAATATGTGTTTCTGATGCAGAGAAATAAACCTAAAATATACACCTATAAACACCCGAGCTACTGTAAAACCTGTTAGTCGTTTAATTATAAGAATAACTGTGAATCACATGTTATTTGTACAATATTGTTTGAGAAAAGCATCAACAGAACGAGGCATAACATTAAAATTGTACAAAGAATATCAGTATATACACGTAGGCCTTGAGACAGTTTGGGGTGAGTGTTAGACAGTAGTTTATCACTTGTTGTGGAGGGTGAGCAGAGTTAACCGCTAAGACAGGGAGGGGGTGGGGCTCTGGACCCCTGCCGGCCTGGAGTACACAGTCTCTGCGTGGGGGGCTATGGGATCAGCAGGGGGTGAGGGTAGGTGCTCTTGTTCTTCTATGAACTGTAACAAAAAGGAATACAATTTTGGAATCCACCTTTGATGTTCAGTCCCATTTGAAAAAAAGCATAGGAAAAACTTGCATACTACACTGTACTCCATCCGTAAAACTAAAACACAAATGCTGATGATAGAGAATGATGTTATTTTACTCTCTTATTTGCGAAATGGCTGCAAAAGAAGTAGTAAAATCTGTAACCTGCTGTAAAGTGAGGCATTTACAACAATATTTACACAGTTCTGGTTGGTTTGTCACTATAGATATTTATTTTATTTTTTCTATTTATCCCTTCTTTAACAGTTAAAAGGCCACTATAAATTATTTATACTGCTAAACTTCCGTTCATAATGGTTTATCTGCCATTAGAAGTATACTGGGTACAGCAAAAACTGTAGTGACACTTAAATATTGAAAACACCAACTACAGATGTCCAGGAGTGGCATATCACTAACCGCAATTGTAGATAACTGGGTAAAAAGGGCTGAACTGTTGTTCTAGTTTACTGCAGAGGATCAAAGAGTGGGTGGGGTCTCTTAATACTAAAAGAATTTTTAAAGCCTAAAATGAAGGAATATGGCTTTTTTGCCCGCTTTGACTGGAAGATAGCTAGTCTCTCCTTCTTCCAAGCTGACATGACTGAGATAGTGCCTGTTATCCCAAATTATATCGATGATGATGCTTATCACATCTTAACTGGATCCTCCCTTGACATTACCCATCCTGAATATTCTATCACCCCAAGATGGAACGCAAAGGTCCTTTTAGAACTAAGTGCACTGGGGGGTTCCTCAATTTTCTTATCCTAAAAAAACCATTATTCATACTGAATTGACCTAATATTAAATATATAGAAATCATCATCTTTCCTGTGGTGTGTTTTGCTTATTTCTTGAATTTTTTGTTTGAAATGAAATTGGTATATACAGAAAGATATTTTAAAGATTGAAAACATGTGTATCTTGCCACAAATAACGACATTGTTGTAATAATTTGGGTCGGAATGAATACACATTTACTCCTTCCGTTCAACCTTTCATTGTATTAGTTTCACAATAGATAACTGATCCAATGCTATAAATTGAGGCTATGAAAAAGTGAACGTTTGGACTGCTCTCTGCGGAGTTAAAGGCTCAGATACTAAATATTGGAACATTAACAATGAAACAGTAGCTCATCTCTAGTATCATCCCTAAGAAGTAACTGAAATAACCCTCCCGACATCAGCTCACCTCATCTGTAACAATGATTTATCTCCTGTGTAACAAATACAATCATGGAACTAATGCTGGGCACAGGTTTAATTTTCTTTCCAACCAGAAGCACTTAACCACTGCCACTCAAGCCATATTAAATGTGAATGCATTTGTTATCTTACAAACCATTGATAGAGATATGGTATGTACATGAAATCAACAAACCTTTACTTTCTTGTGGAAAGTGTAACACGTTACACTTAACTGTTTCATGGTAACCAATTTGCTACACTCCTACATACTTACCATATTGGCGAAACGGTTGTAACAGTTCTCCAAAACTATGCACCCTTATAATGTTCATGAAATTCCTACAATGCAGTGAACATGTTAATCTACAAAGACAGTTCTTTGCAAAGATGTTATTTGGAATTTATCATGATAACAAATTAGATCTTTGAGATTTATCAAAGTCCATCCATTGTTGATACTCGTTTCGCAGCAATATGAACAAAATTTTATGAATGACTGTAATGCTTATACTCTTATCTTTAGTAAAATATAGTTTGTTAGGTTTCATATTAGTTTAAAATATTGGCTGCTACAGATGTATTATGGTGCATAATTAGGTTAACATTAAGGTGTTAAATTTTGAATGAAATATGTATTTACTAATTTACAAATTCTATCAGCTGCCACTTTCAGGGTTAATGACTGCCTTCAACAATAGACCTCCCTACACACAGGGATATACCTGTAAAAACTATTATAATCTCAAACTTGAAAGTTTAACACTTAAATTCATTTTGAACTTACACCAATGTAGGAAATTGTCAGAAAGACGGCTGCCGTTATCGGAAAACGCTAAAATTGTTTTGAAGCATAATAGTACAATGCTTTAATACTACATTGTGTTCATATAGTGCTTAAGGAAACATCCGATTGTAATAGTAACGCTTTTACTATACCATTAACAAATTACAACCTTTGGTGTAGGATTAACCTAATCGTTTTATATCTCAGTGTTGCAGTAGTTTTGAGATTTTTAGCCCAAAATATTTTATTATAATTAATGTAATAGATGTATTGCTTAAGGACAATTAAGTTAATGAACTTCTATTTGATTTATCAGAATCAATAAAATTAATGAGTTTTTAAAGAAGGGAAATGTACAAACTTAGCTTTTAAATACTTATTCAATATAAAAATAAATATAATACTTGTTTATAGATTTAATAACAATAAACAAAACTGTTAAGGGGTTAATAAAAGTCTGAAAAGTAAAGACCTATGTCTAATCCTTGGAGAACATTGTAATCTAGAATTGATTTCCAATTTATTAAGAAATTATTTCAAAGAACGGTATATAATCTGTTTTTGCACAACTTTCTTCATGAAATATTATTGCGATTGCTGGTGTGAGGTACTATGGATTAGCCTCTGAGATGTTGCGTAATAATAAACCTTCAAATCCTGCTTTAACCTCAGCACACGTATCAATACTAAAAAGAATCATCCTCTTAGTCTTGATTAGATCCTTGGTCAGAAATATTAACTATGAAGACAGACAGTAAAAGATAATTTCAGTTATGTACCTGGCTCTCGGAAGCGGAGGGATCATCCATACGCAGCTTTGCCACCCTACTCTGTACAATCTTGAGATGTCTGAGTACATAGTCCTCGGAGGGAGCCAGTCTATGAGCCTGCTTCAGACAGGCCTCAGCTCGCAACAAGTTACCCCGCTCCACATACACTACACACAGGTTGTGTAGACCTTGGATGTTGTCAGGCTCTAGTTCCAGTATCCTCTTGTAGCACTAGAACATAAAATCGAGACGTATTAGATGTCTGAGAACGTAATCCACAGAGAAAATCAGTCTGTGAGCTTGTTTGAGACAGGCCTCAGCTCGCAACAAGTTACCCCGCTCTACATACACTACACACAGGTTGTGTAAGCCTTGGATGTTGTCTGGCTCTAGTTCCAGTATCCTCTTGTAGCACTAGAACATACATCAACGTATCAACGTGTTAGATGTCTGAGTACGTAATCCTCAGAGGGGACCAATCTGTGAACTTGTTTTAAACCAAGTTCCACATCAGATTGCTGAATCTTGCCAGGAGCTTTGATGTAACTCCAGGGTTCACTTGCACCAATGTCACAGACTGTACACTCCATTCTATGTGTACTATGCAGTACGTGGTGTTCCTCAACCTTGATATCCGTTTCAGCAATATTAATCATTTTGAAAATATTGTTTCCTATAACAATCTTAAAGTACATGAGTTTTATCATGGTTTAGGTTTTCTTTTACACTTTTGTAACAAGCTAATGTTTTATTACCTCGTTATTGTGATATAAGCGTAAGATTAAAATACACATAAAAACATTACACAACCCGCATAACACTAAACATGTTTCCAGGAAAGGTATTAGAACGGCCATCTCCCATTAGATCTGTACTGCGAGGTAGTGCGTAGAAGCCAAATATCGAATCTGTGGAGATCCGTTGCATCATTAGTTATCAGCTGATCGGCAGTACACACATTACCGATCATTAAAATGTGTTTTGCTGTACATTGTGTATAAAAATCCATAAAGTGATAGTCTTATTGACAAATGAACATGTTTTGTAAATGATATTTTGCTAAGAGTCAATATTTTCTACATTTATGTTCATGTAACACTGCAAGGCGGTGCATTTTATATGCTGCTTGATGACAAGCAAACAGAAGATAACAATTTTTTGTTTACTTCTCAATCTTTGTAGTTGTATAAATATTTCCCCTACAAAATATGCTTATATTTTTGTATCAAACTAGTGCAGATTTGATATTGTATAATCATTTTAAGTTAATAATAAGTTTTATAAGTGATAAAAATACATACCCATATTTCAAACCATAAAATAAAATAAAATTAAAAGGTAGCGGATATGATTTTGTTCATAAAATATACCTAATTTCTGAATCCCCACAAATCTCGTTAAAATAGAGTGGTATTCTTTGAAGTATTTTTTGATTATTGGAAAGTTTTTTAAAGCTTTACGAATGGCAAAAACTAGATAGGTTGATTATAGGATATTTTGATTAAATCATACTTTGGCTCTTACGGCCAGAAGAATTCTTTCAATATGTTGGCTACACTGCTATGTAGCTTGATTCCTCCTCTCTGCAAAAAGACCGGTTTGAGGTCAGTATGTTGAGTGTCAATGCGACAATACGTTTAGCAATAAATGATAATCCAATCTACCGTGATAATAGTTCCCAATTATAATTCCAAATTATGGAACTGAGAAATTTATCTCCATGAAGTTTGAGCGTTTCACTCGATTGAACTTGTGTTCATTTAATCTGTTAACTGTTTTGGGACCCATCTCACGTACATTTTCCGATGTCAAAAGGTTTCTATGATAGTTTATCTAGCAGAGATCTGAAGATTTGCAGAATGTTCATACACAGTCAATCTGCAATCGTTACCGAGTACATTTTAAACTTTTTCCCGAAGTTCAGTCACAATTGTAGGTTTTCCGTTCCTATGATCATCATGCACAAACATACAACCGTTTTTTAACTTGCAACACTACTCGAACACACTTGTCGATTCATAGCTTTATTTCCTTATGCAGTTTTTACATCAACTGGAGTTTTCACTTCCGAATTAGATAACAGATGACGCCACTTATTTCACACTTGGCGGGAGATTGGATTGACATTTTTTATGAAACGTATTGTTGCATCGGCAGATCTCAATGTACTGACCTCGAACTGGTCTTGATGGGGAGGGGAAGAATTGAGTTAAATGACAGTGTAGCCAATAAGAGTTCCACAGCACCAAATCTGCTGTTATAGCACTATCTAAATACAGTCATTTTACAAAAGTCTATTTTTTAAACTATAATTTTATTTGTACCTAACATTTTTGAACAACTTTTATTGAGTATGGTAATATAAACCACTTACATTCTCAGCAGCATCCAGGTCCTTGATATTGTTGATGTAAATGTCACCCAGAAGTATCAGCCCCTTGACATGGTCAGGATGAAAACGGACCAGCTGATTGAGGAAGGGGGCAGCCTCCAGAGGCCTATGGTCATCTGCTAACAGTAGCGCCAGGTTGAACAGAGCAGAGCGAAAGTCATCCTTGAGCTGGACAGCACGCCGGAACCAGTGCTCGGCACCTGCGGTATCCCGATCATCCATGGCCAGCATTCCCAGATTGAAGTGAACTCTCTCATTAGTTGCATCCTTTAAAATCACCAGTTGAATCAGGCAAAATATAGCTTGAATTATAGTTTCAAATGTTATATGTAATAGTTGAAACAGAAGATATTGTTGAAGTCAGCTGAAAAATTTAAGGTTACATGAGCAAATAAAGGAATTTTCAAAATTCTAACTTTAAAAACCCAATATCTACTTGTGAAGTTGCAATTTGCAATATTTCATACCCAAGTTTATAAACCTATACATTACATTCTCTAGTTCCCAAAAGTGGCCTAAGACAGCTACATTCAAACCTTATATACATTTGGGGACAACAGGAAATCTATGTAAAATAATCTCTGTAAAAATGTAAGAATAAACTTGAAAACATGAAATGAATACCAAATCCTCATTTATTTCAAGGTTTTTACATGTTTTTCACGTTACATAGTATATGGGTGATTCATTTTCAGATATTCATTGCCAGAATTGTTTTCACTGTCCTCCATTACTGATGAAGAATGAGCTGCTAATAAAGGCTATTGTCGGTGTGAAGCTATTCTGCTACAACATTGTATGCACCATTCTGAATGCTGAACATGTCAACACAAATTACATGAACAAAAGGACAAATTCCAAAATGAATTTTCAGAAAATAGTTTACTCTTCAAAGAATTGGATTCCAACCACACAGTTGAACCGATCTAGATAACCCATAGATTTGGATAAATGAGCTCTGGATAGACAAGTTTGTAATGTATATATATATATATATATATATATATATATATATATATATATATATATGTGTGTTCCCAAAATTCGGATGTACATTAAAATTTTGTCAATTATTTCACATGAGAAAAAGAAATTAATAAATCAATATATAGGGATATTGAAAAGTCTCGAAACGGTCTAATATCTTCTGTACTCATAAATACACAAACATAAAACTTTTTACAGTGACAAAGGGAATAAAATTGAACTTTGGATGCAATCAATAGCTCTTCACTACAAAAACACTTCAAGACTTTTCAGCACCCCTTTATAGGAAAACAAGCGATAAAGTCGGTACGTTAACACTCCAAATGGCAAGGCCTGACATGCCTTGACTAACGTCTTATATCCAAACGCAATTTAATGTATTAAAACAACGTCAGAACTACACTATAGATGTACTTTTCTTATTGGATACGTCTTCTTCATTAATTTCAAATCAAACCATTTTATAATTATGTAGTATTTTAATCTGTGAGATCTTTTGTTTCCAGTGAAAAAATCATCATATCCAAAACTGAACCCATATTTAAATATCATAAAAATATCACCAACAGTACGAAAATTCTTGGAAAATAATCTATTGTTTCTTTGTCACGAGTTTTAAATTTACTAAGAAATCGCAATAAAACATATCAGTGAATTTCCGATGTTAGTACCTTCAAATTGTTTTTGTATTAGTGTTTTTCTCAAAATCGGAGCAGATTTGAGCACATGAAAAAATTTACTGAATTAATGTATTGTCAACAATGGTCTGTTATAAATTTATGGAAATTTACCAGCCATTAATAGCTACAATTTGATAAAGAAATTCAACATCAAATGGTACCATGGATTTATGCTTATGATACCAACATTAGCAGTAAAACATTAACTTCATACTGGGCACAGTTTTCTCAAATTATAGCTTTTAAAGCATATCCCAAATAATAAGTATCTTCATGATTATGAAACATTAAGATGAAGATGAAAGAATATGGCTCAGAGCATGGATCTTATGCACAACAGTTTGAAAGTGAAGGAATTATTTAACTTGTTTTCTAGCTTGTATGTTAAGTGAAATTTTGTAATAGATATTAAACTTAATTTGTATAGACCTAGAGGCTTGAACATAACTAAGAACTGGTTGACAATGAAATAATATGCACTTAAACATAACACTTAAGAAAATTTAGCCTCAATGGAGTTAGCAAGTTTAAAAAATTTAATTTTCGTTGCTGCCATCGTTCATTTTATGTATTCATTTCCTTGGAACATGGAATAATAAACAAAACAATATTATTTGAAAAAAGCTCAGCTGTGGTTAGCCACTTGGTGTATAAACACACCATACACCTACATTTCCATGCTATATAACGCATCATCAGACGGAAAAACACATAGAGCTAAACATTGATTATTGATTTATTGTTGGCATGACATACATCCCTGTTGCATTCTAAAATCATAAATAAATACCTTTAGGCATTCCTGCACATTTGTAGCACTTTCCTCAATTTAATGAAAGCAATACATTGAAATATGGGGATATGTCCATTTGCCGTATGTTAAGGTTTTAACATGTTATTTGAGTAATACTCATTTCGACGTAAGCGAACTCAATGTAAGAGTTTGTGTCTCCACTAAGTGGAGTCTTGTAATAGTAGATGTCTTGTATAGAGAAGATGCAAAAGAATTGTATGATAAGTGTGTTGATTGTGCAATCTAGGGTTTCATTCTTAAAACATATTTATATAGACAACATAAAAATTGCCAAAAGGCAGAAGCTAATGTGAAATTGCATCAAATTACCTACATTTACTATTGTATTTAATTTTCAGTAAAAATATTATTAATAAACATGTTATTACAATATAGCTAAATACAATTTTTACTAAACAATGTTAACACGACTAAAAGGCTAGAAATAATCAAATTAAAAAATAAATTCTTTTAAGCATGTTTTAAAAATGCACTAAAATCAACTCAATAATATCTTATGCATTCATTACTTAAATTCGTACTTAAATTGTCGTAAAAAGTTGTAAAACAGTAAATATCAATAGATATGGAAATATAAGTAAAATTCAATACAAAAAGCACTAGTTGTAAGAAATCTAAAATTGTTGCTTAAACTACCTTTCTCGCCATGTGTTTTAGTTTTGAATTTCATAAGTATTTTTATATAAAGTTAAAATTACATTTTTTGTACATTCTGATTGGAATTTTGAATTAGTACGCATGTGGGGAATATCATTGTATTAGTCCATAATTAATATTTATTCCATTTAAAAGTGTTAAAATGTGTTTTTGTTACTTTAATGTTCAAGTAAATTTATATTGAAAATCAACAGCCTTACCTTGAAAACTACATAGACTAACTCATATAGATTAGAAACAATCCCTGGCTTCCAGCTCTATTAATTAATTCAAACCTAAATTTATCCTTAATTTTATGTTTAAATAATTAGTTAACAGTTATTTGTGCATCAAGGGAGAACAGTGTAACTGAGTCACCCTCACAGAGAATTTGACCACGAAGGTGGAGGCGAGAGCAACATTTTTCAAAAAAATTTCTTCGAGGATGAAAGTACACATAATTTTTCAAATTGTGATTTTAGTTACATTTTTGGAATATAACAGTCTATGGATTTAAAGCAAGAACATTGTAGTGCTGTACTACTCTGATGCGATTGTAATATCACCTAGTGTGTGTAAACTGCACTGGCAAGAAGGTAAATGGGGTTCTAGAATTTTATGAGCAGTTTAAATTTTTATATAACTGACTAATTAATGAAACTTTCTCTAACTCTAATTTTTCCATCCCTCTGTAACGTTTGAGCTGACAGAATCTCTAATGTTTTCTCCACCATTAACTAGACGTGTGGATTATGTTAACCGTTGAGTTTGACAGACAAATCTTATTCTTAAGACTATAACAACTTTTTTCAATAAGTATTTACACACCTAAAGAGAGGCGAAGGTAAAAATATTTAATTAAAAACAACCCATTTCAGAATTTCATAATTTTATTAATTTTTTTGTCCTGGTATTATTTTTGTACAAGTTCAACAAAATTTGAGTTATAAATATTTTGATCTTTTTTAATATTTAAGATTGTCCATATAACTTGTATAGACATATTCTTGAGCACTTGAATAGTCTTTTATTGAATACAAATTAATTTCTAAAGCGCTGTCCTAATATAGAAATTTACATCTCTAAAAATAGATTGATCTCATTTTCTATTTGAGTTAGAGTAAATGCCTTGCCAATATGTTAGATGAAAATAAAAAGCACATGCTTTCAGGAATAATCTGCATCCTTCACTATTTCCAGTAGGACCAGGAATTTGTGCAAATACATTTGAGTAAAAAAAACATGTCATACCTTGTGTAAAAGTTTGAGCAATCGCTCTCTGGCCACTTTCCTCAGTTCAGCTCGTCCAAGCTCCTGCAGGAGTATAGCCGAGTTCAGCAATGCTTGTTCATGTTCTGGATCAAACTCCAGTGCCTTGTCGAGGTACGCCAGGGCTTGTGATGCTTTACCTTGCTCTAGGAACACCACTCCCAGCTGTAACAGGAAATATGCTACATTTAGTGTTATAGCAAAACACTTTTTGTACAAAGATTAATAATATTTCACTTACTCGTTTACAAAAAAACTTTAGTAATAAAAAAATATATAAAAAAACAATATTTTTTATTATTTCATCAATAAAATTAATTGCTACTTGAGTTGTTTTATGTGTGACAAAATAGGAAGGAATAACATTTGAAAATAGACCAGAAAGGGAAATTTTGTTTCTTCTAACAGAAAAATTTAAAAATACCAGAGAAACACACTAAACTACTTGTGTCCATATATTTTTAAAGGAAAGCACTTACATTATAGTAGATGTCAGGATTGTTGCTATCGTAGAAAAGTGCCCTTTCATAAACTTCCTGTGCCTCCTTGGTGCGGTTCAGTTTGAGTAGCACATCCCCACGGTTGATGTACGCCTGGGTATAGTCGGCACGCATACTGATGGCCTGTCGGTAGAGCAGGTCTGCCTCCTCCAGCCGTGTCTCGTTCTTCGCTATAAGGTTTGCCAGGTTCAGGAACACGTTGAGGTGGTTGGGTGCGATCCGTGCTTGATACGATTCGCCGGGCTTTGCTTTTGGCAGCAGCGATTTGGCCTACAGGCACAACTCTCATCAGTATCTCTAAGATTTACTGAATAGTATCAAAGAACAAAAACAATCATTTAAAAAATATTGATTGCTTATTAGCTCACATGCCAACAGTTTACAAGAAATGAAGTGAAAATTGTTCTTTACTGAGGCAAAATTGCAGCCTATCGCGACTCTCTAACATTTCATCAGGTAAGAAATGCCTCTGGGAATGGACAGTGTAAAACTAAATAAAAGAAAAGTTTCTCTTTGAAACAACCAGACTATCCACTGAATAGGAATACTGAGTTGCTGGGGAAGCGTGTACCAAGCGAAATAATTGTTGGAGAACTTTTAATTACTTACTTTCAAATAGGCGTCTTCAGCTTCTTTGAACATTTTCAAATGGTTGTAAGTTCTCCCGACATTAATGTGTGCTCCGATATCATCCTGTTGTACACTGAAACATTAATTAATTTTTCTAATTAAAAACTAAAAGCTAAGCGCCCAAATGTTAACAAGTTACAGATTTTTGTAATATTATAGACTACCGTAAACAAGTTTTGTTCCTTTCAGTGGGGCCGCACTCCCTCAAAGTTATAATTGAATGTCTTACCTTGTTCTTTCAAAAGTGACTAAGTTTTAAACCACTTTAGTTTAATAGAGATGTCAAGAATATTATGTTACTAAAGATACCTGGAACATACCTTATTTTATTAACAATATTATTAGTTTATTTAATTTTACTTATATAAATTTAAAACCACATTATATTACAGATCATTATTTGTAATCATTATTCAGCCATTATATAACCGAACTACTTTCGCTACTCACAAATCTAATTGACCACACAGATATAAAATGTTGCCATTACTACTTTCTATTTTATCACTGAGTTGTACAGAGAGAACTTTGTAAATACAAACTGTGAACATTGTACAAGAATTGACCTAAAGTTTTGTTACATCACAAGTCTTATCCAACAGAGATCTCTAATTATAAACGTAATTCACTCCAATTGTTCAACATTCCCAGCACAAATTTTTAATACAAAACTTTAGTTAACCGAATATAGATACAGTTTATTCAAAGTGTTACGATTTATGTGATGTACATAGAATAATGGACTAAAGATTCATTGACTAGTTGGAAAGTTCACGTGAACAATCGGTTAGCCAAGGATGTAGCCACGATGATTTCATAGCTACTCTCACCCAGGCTCATGACCAAGACAGTTTTTTTTTAATCAAATTATGTTGCATTTTGAGTATTTTATTTTGTATAAAGAAACTTTGTAGAGCCAGGTCCTTTGAAGATATACTTCAAAATTTTGTAAAACTGCTTTAGAGTTAAATTAAGGGCTATCCAGAAAATAACAGACGTGTTTCTGTCCGTCTGAGAACAAACTATAACCACAGCTGACTGGCAGCTCTTAGATCGTGGGCTCCCTGCATGAGTGCAGCTCTATACTGTGAATTAAAGGACTGTTTTCACTCACTTAGGGCTACAGTCTATTAAGCCAGCTATTAGAAAAGTTTTTCTATTGTGGGGCAAACAGTTGAAAGAGATCAGAGTTGGATAGGCAAAATTGATTCAAGAAAACATAAAGAAAATTTCATTGTGTACAAAATATTGTTTAATACATCATATGTAGAAGTGTAAAGTAAAGTGAAAAAATGAAGGAGTTCCTAAAATCAGAGACAAATTAGAAAAATATAGAAAGAAAGAAGCATTAATAATAGTTTTTAACAAGATGCTCTTATTCATCTCAATGTAAGATTCTTTACACTATTGCTCAGTAACGTACAAATATTACATGCAAGTAACCATTATTAGAAATAAGTTTATAAATTATAACACTGTGATAGTTGCAGATATTGGTGTACGAGTATGTTACCTGACAGCCTTGTGGAAATACTGGAGAGCCTCATTGAAGCGACCCTGGCCCTCAAGAGCATGGCCAACATTGTTGAACAGCTTCGCATTGCGTTGGTTTACCCGCAGTCCTGCCATGAAGATGCTGTACTCAGACGTCCAATCCCAGTTGCGACTTATGGTTTTGGTGCCATGAGCTAGCAACAGCAAACACAGCCCTGCCCATGCCACCTTCCTGTTCCTGCACAAATATAGAAAATGTTGAAGAGCTTTGCCAATGCATTGGTTTACCCGCAGTCCTGCCATGAGCTAGCAACAGCAAAAACAGTCCTACCTATTCCTACACATATACAAAAAATATTGAACATAATTATATCACATGTTACATTTTTGTTATGCAATATCTTAACTATCCAGCATTTAATTTGTTTGTTTATAAATTTGAAAAACATTTTTAATGTCAATACAAGTGCTTTTTAAATGTAATTAATTTAAATTTGAATATACATATTTTCATTTTGTTTCAAGGTACAAGATATTTTTATCGTTCCATTTCATTGAATG
This sequence comes from Homalodisca vitripennis, assembly GCF_021130785.1. NCBI lineage: Eukaryota > Metazoa > Arthropoda > Insecta > Hemiptera > Cicadellidae > Homalodisca > Homalodisca vitripennis. Next base: position 181,752,585 of record NC_060209.1, on the reverse strand, counting down.
TTCAACTTCTTTTAAAGTAAATATATATATATTAAAGTAAAAACATACCAATATACATACCATATTTTTTCAGTCTCTGATTTATTAGTACTTATTTAATAATAGCCTTATTTAATTTCAATAAACATTGAATCACAAAAAGTACTTGCTATATATAAACAGTGTAGTTATAAACAAATATATAAGTTACCAACTATTTTGTAATTTGTTGTGATTTTAATGGTAATTTTCTTAATGCAATCCGTTAATGCATAAGCTAGATATACAGTATGCTTGCACAAGGAAGGAACAACAAAAAATATGTTAGTTGAAAGATATTAGCTGTTTTACATCAGTTATAAAACATTTAAAAAATTATAACTATTTTAAATATTTATAACGATTCCAAAGTAAGTTTTCCAACGAAATCCGTCAATGCATATATCCGTATGCGGCAAACGCCCAGCGTGGAGTTGAACTAAAATAGACATAGGAAATACGAACGTCAAGTTACATAATAAGTACTAAGCACATTGTTTCGTTACTTTAGTTGTGTAATTTCGGGTTTTCATGCATAAAATGTAACACAAACAAATTTTAACGATCGGTAAATAACTTTTGGATTAATTAACGTATCAATTTAAAGGTAAGCTTGGCACAAGCCTGGAGCAACAATCAGATGATAACTCTCAACCGTGACTTGTTTTGCTGCAATATTAAGAAATTGATAACTATTGAAAAATGTTCAAGTCAAATAACAGAAAAAACCAGTATACAAAAAGTTTACAAGTAACTAACTATTTTATAATTTTTATAACAATTCCAACGGTACTAATACAATTATATTAGTAATTAAACAACTATTTTCACTGATAAAATAAAGAATTGCCATTACTTTAAGACTATAGATAAAAGAACTAAGGAATTTATCAAGGAGATTTAGTTAGAGAGTTGGTACAGTAAGAGGTGGGACTAATACAATCAAAGATAGTACCGGTACTGCTAAAAAGTGCACCAGCAGGGTAGAATTTTAATTTGTGCTAACTCTAATTCAAGCTCTAATTATCTTAGAGAGCAGCCACCACCTCTCCAAAAACTAGTTGTTTTTATCAAGAATATACAAATATATCAAGCATCAAATTCACAGCAAATCAGTCAGTTATTTTAATTCTTACATTTAAAGTAATACATAACAACAGTTCATTCCATGATTGAATTTTGTTACAGATTTTATAAAATAATTAATTGCATAATATATGCTCAATGGCCTAGATACAAGAGACAGTTCTGGCAATATTTGTAGACGAATATTACTATATCCGTGATGAAACGAAAGGTCCTCTAACTGACGTTTTATGCGACGTAGTTCAGCGTTTCACCGCTAGACTGCAGTGCTGACAGTTTCTGTTGCATGTTGAAGTTAAAGTCGGGGAAATAGTGTAATTATTACCTACTTGTTAGGTTAGGGTTTTATGCTGTTTTACACAGAATTTCCACTGATCTGTTTGTTGATAGTCGCACATTAGATAGCTAATGTACTACACAGCCGTAAGTGTAACTCACTGATTTAGAGATACAAATAATAAAATACTTTTAGAAGCATAGGCTTATCTAGGAAGACCAAATGGAAGGAGAGGGGGAGAGGGTTACCACTACCGAAAAATCTGGGATTTTCCGTGCCTCCTAGTCAAGCTAGGGCCCGGGAGGGGGGCAATTCTCGGGAATATGTTTAAACGCTTATAATATACAAATCTTAAGTTTGACAGCCTTCTGAGAGCATATTATTCTTATTTTATGTTTTACAAAAGTATTATTCTTATTTTATGTTTTACAAAAAAGGTTAACCTAAGTCAGAATTGATAATTTTGGAGACCAACCAATAGGCACATAAAATAAGAAAACGACGCTGTTTTAATGCATTCACAGAGGCTGTGGAAAACGGCGTGTTTCTAAAGAAGTATTCTCTATCTTTTACTTTGAATGTACAGATTATAAAAATGGCTTCCAGAAGATACGCCTTTTACTTAAAAAATGTGCAACAACATTGTAGTCCAAATTTAAAAGTTTTAAATTTCAAACCATCGCATCTACGATAAAAAATATTGACATATAAACCGACATAAATTTGTATACATCTATTTACTGTAGCATATTTACAAATACACAAATTGTGGCACATTAAATTACGAATCGTGTTTTTTTTTATCGCCGTGCCGAGAGATGACACTGGCGCATAAACGCGGCAAACGCCCAACGTGGAGTTGAACTAAAATAGACATAGGAAATACGAACGTCAAGTTACTTACTAAGTACTAAGCACATTGGTTCGTTACTTTAGTTGAGTAATTTCGGGTTTTCATGCATGAAATGTAACACAAACAAATTTTAACGATCGGTAAATAACTTTTGGATTAATTAACGTACATTTATAAACAGAAGTTAGTATTTATTTTTGTTGTTGTTGGAAATTGTACTGTTATCCTATTAGTAAAAACAAAAATACTAGTGCTATATCCTGTTTGGTTACAGTTTAAGGCAAACTATTACAGCCATCAACCTGAGATCTGACAGAGGAAGCACGGGTATAAGATTTTACAATTTGTTAATTTTCACATAACAAATTTAGAAACTAAACAATTGTCTGACGAAGTCTTTTCATTTCAAATTTTCTCAGCAAAAAATTCTGAATATGTATTTAATATGTATTTTTTAAGTATGCTGAACCTTAAAAAATAAAACTGAACACTTTTGGTATATTAAAATTAAAATTTAATAACACAGATGTTGGAGAACAGTTCATTAAGTGCTTATATAGTCTACACTTTTAGAGAGCATTCCAACGGAGCGATTCCTTTAATTCACAAAGTAATATTAGTTTATAACAAGCCAAAGTTGTTTAATCATAAAATTATAAATAACGGACAAGAACTTCTAGACGCTTATATATTACATGATAATGACCTACCAGAATTGAAGAATTATTAGTCCATAAATTAAAGAAGTTTGAACATTAAAACTTATTGCTAGAGTTAAAACCAACCATGCCACCACGGACTTGATTGTTGCCCTTGGCAACCCTTTGAGGGCGACCTAGAAAATTATCAACTTTAAAATGATCATTTCCGAGAACTAACCGTGAAGTGGGTAAGTTGAAACTCAACGGTAATATTATACACGATCAACAAGACATTTTTACAGAATTACATTATTGACAAGTCTGCTACATTAAAATCTAAATTCTCTTCTTCCAAGTACAGATCAGTCCTACCACTGTTCAATCAAAGTTTGTAAACTTTTCCATTATTAATTAATATATTGAATCAATTTCCTTTCATCAAATCCAGTCGTTTGAAACTGTGGTGCATTCAGTTGTTTTAAACAGAGAATTACAACAGATCACGGTTATTTGTCTTCTTTACTTGTCAAAGAATATGTTTCTGAGCTGTCCCCAATCTTGACTTTCTTTTATTGTTCTGTATTACAGTACAATAATTAAGTTAATTACGTACTACTTACTTGCAACCAATAATGTAATATCTGTATCTCAGTTTGGGTTTCATTCTCAGACCTCCTATACAATGTCCATTGTTTCCTTACTTCTTCCAGAAGCAGTAACTTCCGTTAAATCAAAATTACCAAAATTCAACTGTCTTTTTGAATTTAGACATTTTACGTTATTGGGCCTAGTGCGAGATATAATATAGTTTTATGGAATGTTTTCTTCAAACCACGACAGTTGCAGAGAATATTTTTCTGTCAGACAGCGCTTTAACATTCCCCCCTTTATTTATCGTGTTCCGCTGTGTTACACTACATTTTCAAAATCGAACTACTTAGTAAAAGCATTAATGATGTAAAATGATGGAGCCATATGATATTTTTCAAACCTATGTGGACGTAGGTATTATTTCAGTGTTCGTGGTTAAGGGAAATTGCGACTGAGTTTGCCTTGTATAGATATCTGATTTTTAAATGTATCTTACTCTTAGATATTTTGATAAAACTTTCTACCATGGTTGGACAACGTTGGTAAAACTTACCGGGAAGTGTAACAGTAACTGGGAATGAAATATAAGATTTTTAAATAGTACAACCAGCAAGGTTTTATACTATTATATTTTTAGTTGGCACTCATCATTAACAAAAGTCACTAATACAGGGCTAGCGTCAACAACGAAAGCAATTAGAAAGATGTTGACTATTAAAATTAACTGTTCCAAGAAATAATCGGTAGGCATTCATAACGATTATTAGCCGTCTCTCGCGCTCGAAGCGCGGGTGGTGTGGACGTGACAGTGGCTTTATTGTATTTGTCAACCAATACAGGTTGCACATGGACACTCATTCCGAAAAATTGCTAAGCCCGAATTGTTATAGACAGAGTATCAAAACAAATAAAAACGAAACTTATTTTTGAGACATGGTTCGAGTATGAATTACTTTTGGTTCAACACAAGATAAAATATACCTTGAATATTTGTATCAATGGGGGAAGGGCTGCAACCCCCAACCCACCACCCCCTGAATATGCTTACGTCTACGTTATAGAAACTTGAAATTTGGCACGCAGCTGCCTTTTGCCGAATACATTACAGAAAAAAGTCGGAAATACGGATTTAAAAATGTTTAACCACCCCTAAAAATCCAAAATTGTTAAAATTTCACTTGTTTTTTTACGTGAATTTTTAATCTTTTGACACATTTAGCGTCTAAACCGTTGATTGTAGCTCAAATCAAATTTTAATAGGGTTTTAGCAATTATCCGATTCGTAAAATAGACCCGTATCTCCACCGATTACCCGAAAAGAATTACATTTTTGAGATTTTCCCGTAGGTCGTCGCTAAAATCTGACGAAAATACGCTAATGCGAAGTGAAGTGATCTACTAAAAAGTTCCAGTGACTTTTACTTCATCTTATTGGTTACGCCACAAAGTGCTTTCAAAGTCAAACATTTTTTACTGCTTTGTTGATTGTCCTGTGCATAATTTTTATGAAAACTCGATAGCGGTCGAATCAGATATTGTAATAAAAAATACAAACCTAATTTTTAGTAAACAATTAGATGATTTTGTTTACTAATACTGAACAAAAATATTCAGTTTCTAGAATTTGGCGTAACCCTATTCTGAGCGGTTACGCCAAATACTTGAAAAGTAAAATTTTAAAGATAAACATCCACAAAGGTGGCATACAGTGTGTAATGAAGCTTGAGACATCTTGGCTAGTTCTGTACAGTGAGTAACAAAGCTGGACAGGCTGTATTTTAAAATACAATTGCGCGATGCTTTTGCTATCGCGTCTGTGGCGACTATTCCACGTCTTCTCTCTGACGACACCGCATAGGACGAGCATTTCCGTTGACTACTCCGACTTCCTTTTCGCAGAAGGCAATGTACTGTACCGGGGTGAAGTACATCACTTCCCTGATGAAAGTCTTCCCTGTCGGCGTCCTGCGTGATCATGATTAGCGTGCTCTTCGTGAAATTGTCTTGTCTATGAACGTGGACGTCAAGGAAATCAACATCGTTTGATCTTCATTGACGGTCGTCTTGAGTTACGAATCGTGGACGCTGTGGACACGGAGAGTGATGACGATCTTGGCGTCGAAATTCCTTAGCTGAACCAGGCTACAGGCACGGGTGTTCCAAGCCACGTCCTACGACTGAAGAATGGCTCAGTGTGCTTCCTCATAAGGAATCTGGACATCGCCGACCGACTTATTAAAGGCACTAAGGTCATCGTGACGGCATTAACCAAGCCGTATTCCTAGGATCATGTTCAGGTTCACGAGTGTCGAAGGTTCGCCGTTACTTGTCCGTAGGTGACAGTTTCCTCTGATACTGACATAGTTGATAACTGGTCATAACAGTCAGGGTCACCCAATAGATCTTGTCGGAGTAGACCTTCGGACAGACTGTTTTATCCACGGCCAGCTGTACGTTATTTTAAGCTTTGTTATACGCCCAGAAGACATCGCAGTCCTTGTCCACCCTGATAGGGTCTACGATGAAGTTCCCTACGCGATAACATCGTGTACGTGGATTTAAATAAACCTGATTTGACAATGTAGGCTAGGAGACAGGTCCAAACAAAACTTGTATTTACTGGACTGTAATTAGGAGGCCTGCTCAAACAAAACTCTCCGTTCTGATTCACAAGTCAGTAGGATAGGGGGCCTGACAAAAAACTCCCTGTTGATATAAATAAGCTTTCTGAAAATATGTGAATAGGGTGATGCATGCAAAATGATGAAGATGTCCTTTAGGATCCTACAAGAGTGATTAATTTAGATGAGACAGGTTTATTAGTTTGTCTAAAGTCAGGCAAGCTTCTTGGGCCAAAAAATATAGGGACTTCTATGAAATAGCCGCTGGCTTGGAAAAAGATTGTATCACAGTGCTTTGTATGTTTTCAGTTGATTCAATTGATCCAATGATAGTCAATGAACACAAATATATTCCAAGTGATTTAGTTGAATCAGTTCCATCAGCGTTCACAGTGGATGGTAGTAATGGTTGATGCATGGTGAGAGCAACATTTTACGAGTAGAAGCTGACGTCATGTAGATACTGACCCAAAAACCGAAGTAAAAATGTCTGTTACTGCCCAATGTAACTCATTTATTACAGCCTTGTGATATTTAAATTTTCTGGGCATTGAAAACAGCTTGGAAAATGACAATCTGGATTTATAAATAAATAACAAAAGTAATCTTTGCACCACTATTTAGAAAAGCTTTCAATGAAATTACAACAGAATCTTTGTGAAATTATATATAAATTTATTGTAAATGTAGGGTGTTAATTTGTAGTATTATATGCCTCTTTGGTTTGTTAATTTAACTAAAACTAACGATGTAATAGTGAACTTTGTGTATTGACAAGGAAAATGCTTTATTTAAATTCATTGGTAATGCTCCTTTTGGTTTAAATTGATAATTAACTAGATATGCTAAAACTAGAATGATTTCAATAAAATGATGTAGTTTTAGACATTTTAATTGCTAATGGAAATGCCCTGCAGGCTTCAAGTAAAAACTAGGTCAGTGGATGAAGTTAATTTACATTCCACAAGTACACAACATAGTATTTGGTGACATTGATAGAGGAATTTCACTTGGAAAGTATTTAATTGTCGAATTTCATTTGGAAAGTAATTAACTGTCAACTATATTAGTTTTGATGGAGGTCAAAATTAGAGCGTTTCAGAAGGGTTAAAAATACCAAGCAATAAATTCATTCACAAGTATTATATTTTTAGCTCAAATCACTTAAAATCTATTATTTCCTACATAATAAAAATTAAACCAACATAAACCAATCAGATATCGTACAAAAAATATATATGTTTAAAGGCAAACCGTGTACAAAGACTGTTGATGAAGTTGCTTCCCAGTTAGGTCTCATGCCACTGGACTAGAGACGCAATCTGTAAGACCTAATGTTCTTGACCAAATTGATCAACGGACATGTTGATTGTACTAAACTGCTAAGAATGGTCAATTTCCACAAACCATACGCCAATAGATCTCTTTATCTCGGGACTTCTTCAAGAGAAATTTCCTCACTATAAAGTATCCTCTGCTTAACACAATGTCTTAGGACCTAGGCTCGCAACGTAATTTGAACTTTTTTGGAGCAGTAAACAGGCCTTTAAGAAGGCTGTTAGTGTAGTCATTGAAGCTAAAAATACGGTCTTACCTCCGAATTTTTTTACTGTGAACCGATTTGCATGAAATTTTGGAATTAGGCTCATCTTACCCTTAACTTCAAAAGTGAAAATGATCTGAACTCCGCCTATTATTTTTAAGGGGTGTAAACAACCCCTTAATGGAAAAATTGACATTGAACCATTTTATCACTAGAAAACATGTCTAATAGTAAGTGGTGAAATTGTAAAGTGTTTTCTAACACAATTACCTCATATTAAAATCATTTTCAACCCCTTTGAAAATCTTACAACCCTTGCAAACAACCCCTAAATTGAAAAAATCACAAAAAAATACTTTGGTATGTCATAAAAAGATGTAAGTATAGAGTAAGTAATATTTTATATTCTCTATAATAATTATCAAATTTTTAACCCCCTTTCAACCCTTGGAAACTACCCTTGATAAAAAATTGTTAACAATTTTTTTTTATAAAATGTAAAAGGATTTAAATTTTATTCCACACTCTCGAAAATTATTATCATATTCTTAAGCTTTTCTACCCTTAAAACTACCCCTAAATTAAAACAGTAAATATATATGATTAAATATTTAAAAATAATTTTATTTTGAGTAAAAAATTGCCATTTATTGAATAAAATATTTACAAATTATATAAAATTCACTCAAATGTGTTATATATACATATAAGAACGTTGGTATGTATTCATGCCTAAGTTTCCAAAATATATGAGCCATATTATGTATATATATATATATATATACACACACACATTAAAATAGTTTTGGGTCTCTATTATACTGCGTACTTTCACATTGCTCCAAATATTCACACTCCGAAATTTTCAGTTACTAAGTAGAAAAAAATATGATAAGTTTTTGGACCATAACTCCTTCAATTTCCATGCTATCACAATTTATAAAAAACGACTGTAAAGGTAATTAAGAGAGCTACAACATCCTTTATTGCAATATATAGTAAAAAACCTTTTTCTAAAACGGTGAAGAGTTAAAGGGCTTAAGAGAGGCTTTGATTGCGCTGCCACGCGCTCTCTAAACAATCATATATCCGTCAATTTTTGTTTGACACAAAAAACCAAATTGTTTGTCACTGAAATACCTAAATTTTGTATCCCCACACTTTTATACGTATCTGTCGAAATTTTTGAGATATTATGAAAAAAGATGGTTTTTTTTTTAATTTGAAATTTTTTTTAATCGTGACTTTTTTGAAAAATATGTGTCTTGAAGCAGCCAAACTGATACAATCTATCAAACTCTTCATAATAAAGTTAGTTCTAGGCGGAATACGATAAATTTTAATTTTGGTGGAAATGGCACTTATGAAATCCATTGATTTAAAAGAAAAAACATTAGATGCTCTTCTTATTTGCAATACAGCTCACTTATTTTACGTGCAAAAGACTTTTAATAGTGCTCATTTTAAAGCTTATTTCAAGCACTACAAAACCCTTTTTTATTAGAATTCCTAAAATGCATCTGCTCGCCGCTAGATGGCATTGACCACATCGATTAAATTTCAGACAAAATAAAAAAACGGCTTTGATCTTTAATATCTAGCTTAATATTGCACTTATAATACTTTATAAAAAACTAAATTGTTCATTTTTGTACCTGCTACAATTTTGTTCTTTATAAAATTTTCGATAAACGTATATTTTTGGAGATATTTTGAAAAAACCGATGAAAATCGTGAAAAAATTGCGAATTTCCAATTGCCAATAACTTGAAAAGTATTAGATTTTAAAAAAACCTTTATAGATGATTTTTTGCTTAAAATTAGGCCTTCTCTCGATATCCGAGGTTATTTTGAAAAAAACAAATTCACCCCCGAGAAGGGGTGGCAACCACCCCCAGGGTGGTTGCGGAGTTCAAATCATTTTCACTTTTGAAGTTAAGGGTAAGATGAACCTAATTCCAAAATTTTATGCAATTCGGTTCACAGTAAAAAAATTCGGAGCAATAATGCTTCAATGACTGCACTATGTCATTACCACAGAAATCTTGTGATGCATATCTTGGGTTTACATTATCAAGATAAACTGCCATGCAGCCAATTACTGTTATAACTTTATTGTGCTCATCATTGCTTATTATTGTTGTGTTTATCTTCTATTTTTGCCCTATTATTACATGTTATTTTCTCTGTTTTATTGTATTATGAATACATTTTGATTGCTGTACATTTTGTTGCCTCTATTATTCGTTGCTTATTTTGAGATATTTAAGCTGCATAGTCAATTAATTTAGTTATTATTGTCTATTATTTTTATTTGTTGAAATGTTTTTGTTGATTGTAAACGGGGTATTCTTGTTGGAATGAATAAATAATTGACTGACAGTGCATTGTTTCAGGCTCTTCTCATTGGCTGACATTGGTATAAGTTATTCCTATAGTTAGGTGTCTGAAAATAGGTTATAATAAATAATCACCATAACAATCATTATTCTTACAGGTCATAAAATTGCAACAGTACTTACTTCTTCTCAGCCAGTATCTGCCAGCCGTAAGCCACAAGCATGCAGAACCCCATGGAGGGCATGTACAAGACGCGCTCTGCCACCACGAAGCCAACAGGGAAGAACAGGTTTGACGCAGGTAAGAACGGCAAAGCAAGAAATGCCAGACTCTGAAATTAAACAAATATATTGTATAATTTAGAAAAGAATGAACACAACACCATGTGCTAAAAAAAATAAATAATGAAGGAAACAGGGGGTTTCCGGATACTTGCCATCGTTCAGTGATACAAAAAAATCATGATTTTTTGTATCATTGAACGATGGAAAATGTCCGGAAAAATCCTGTTTCCTTCACAATCCTATCCACAATATAGAATCACAGAGTTCAATCCTTGATGTGACATAAATAAATCACAGATGGAATTAAAATTACTGTGGCATGTTCTTTGATTGTTTCTGGTATTGTTATCAGCTGTCAAGACTCTAGTACTGCAGTATTTCTGTTAGTAACTACCTAGTGTCATAAACAAAATTATAGTTTGAAATAAGCTACGTTTTACTAATTACTATATTAAATGTTACTAACACAACAAGAAAATTTATATTTTTCAGTAAATAACGTTAAAATGAATCTACTGACCATTGCAATGACCACTGCCTGTTGGCGATTGGCTGTGGTGAGTGCCACATAGGCCAGTGTTGCCAACGCGATGTACGCTGCCAGAGTAGAGAGGTTGCGACGATCCAGCAAAGACTCCACCATAGGAATAGTGCCCATCGTCCAGTCACAGCAGAGATCACAAGGCAGCAACAGCAACCACAGGTTCACACTCACTAGGTAGTTGTAGGTCAGCTGGCGTGTCGGTGTCGCTGCCACAGATGCTGGATTGTCAAACCTACAACAACAAATCATCTTGTGATCAGATTATAATGGTCTTAAAGAATAAAAAGATTAAGTCACTTTCTTTAACACTTTTGGAAAGAAAATTTTGGACACAAAAGATCCAGGAATACTAACATTTTAAACTTTAAATCAACTAAATGAGAATTCTAACCTATTTACAAACATTTGTTACATAAATGATAATAAATTAGTGATTGTATTTTAAGCTGTCCGTTTCTAAAGCATTAAAAAACTAATGTTTTAGAGCTTAGTCAATACTTAACCTAAATGGTAGGGACCAAAAACCTAAAGCAAAGGCTTTTAATGTATGATAACATTGTAATACTCAAATAACCTTGAATACTCAATATGCTCATTTGAATCTTAATGCTCATATTGAAATGGATAATGTCAGATATTTAGTGTAGAAGGTTTGTTTTAGTTGCTATTACTAGCTATTTCGAAGACTAGGCTTATAAAAAAGTATGGTAAATAGAATGGTTTTTCAAAAGTCACGAAATCCTTTGAAATGATTTAGGGATGGGAAAATGACAGTAAATAAATCAAAGAAAATTGGTTCGTAAAAAATTCTTTAAATATTTTTCTCTATGAAAGAGTATTGAGAAAAAGGGATATTAAGTGACATATACAGAAATGATTAATCAAATTCATCAACATATTTTGTGACATAAGATTGTATTAGTGACGTAATAATAAAAATAAAAATCAGTTTATTGATTAAAATTGGTATACAACTGATTCCTTAAACAATATACTTCTGTAAAGAATAATGTTGCAAACATCTGTTAACTCGCTAATTCAAATATAATAATGATGCAAAGCGTTATAGATGCGTTTTTAAGTCCATCATGTACTGACAAGAACGGAACTTTGCTTCTTTTGTTTACTTTAGTACCTACTACTGCATAGTTTGTTGAGTATGATATGTTGTTTCATAAACAAAAAATCTTAATAACCGTTTAAGAAATTTTAATTGTTTAACAATACAATTATAATAACAACAGTTCAATAAATTCTTTTTACTCTATAAATTATTGATACATATTTAGATGACTGTTTTAGAAAAATGAGTAAAATGAGTAAGTGACTAACAAGTAAACTCAGATTACATTGAGCTTCTTTGAAATCATTGATAAAACAGGCACTGGGATAAAAGGTAGAGATTTAAATAAGCCCCCTTCAAAATCGAGTCATTATACGAGGTTCTGTGAGATGTTCTTCAGGCAAAGGTGGAACTGTTTACAGACATCAAAGAAACAGATTCAAGTTATAAAAGGAAACTATTACATTGAACCAATATTCTCTGATACAGTATTTTATAAAGCTCGTTTCACTCCTCAGTTTAACATACCACTTAACTTAACTGCTTTTATAGCGACACCCCTCCTTTACAGTACAACTCGACTCCCTGAGTGTTTCTGAAAATTGTGAATCTTTGATAGCTGAATTTTTTTTAAAATAGGAAAAATGTATGCTTTTAACAGCTTATACCTTTTTATTTTGCTGAGACTGACGATGACATGAATCGTAATCACGCTCTTTACTCAAAGTAGTAGCGGCACATAAGAGCACATGAACAAATGTTCTCTCAAACATTAAGTACAAAAATAAAAATAAATTTTCGTTTTGAATCTGAAGTATTTTTAATTACATTAGTGTTCTACTCATGAAAGAGCCCAGCAAAGACTTGGTCTGAAAACATCTGAATACGCAATCAACTTTTATATGGCTTGCAATCATCTTGGCTGGCATTGGTTGCACTCTTGCAGTTGGGAAAACTGTCAATGATGTGGGATTTGGGGGAGTTGGGTTGGAAGATGATAGGTCTGCTTTAAATAGAAGCAGATACATTCCAACCCTGGCACTGTAGCGAAGAGTTGTATTTTTATATTATAATTAAAATGGTTTAGTTTGAACCTTCACAAGATATGAAGCATTTGGCCCAATAATGGTTTTAATTTACGTCAAAAATATATCTAGGCTGATTTTAAAGGAACAGCTGACACTATCTGAAGACGACCCTTTAATTTCCCTCAAGGAGAATACGTGGCAAGATGTAAGAAGCAAGGCTCTACGTTATGTAATGGTTGACAAAAAATGGTTTGATCAGAATGTACTGTCATTAAATGTAACTAATACAAAATGTATACCAACTTCTTTGAATCCTAAATACATTACAGGATTTAGTACTACATAACTGTGGTGACCACTTCAATAAAACTTGCATTTGCGATTAAAAAAAGTTGAATTATATAAATATCTTGGCATAATAGTGGCTCGTTGATTCTAGTAGTTAAATCATATTGAATTTCTCAAATAAGAACTTGTAAATATAAATTTGCGTTGAGAAATTTGAGAAAAATCCTCAATGAAAGGAAATTAAAATGGCTTATTATGCTTATGTTCAGTCACTGTTTGCATTCAGCATTAATGCTTGGGGGTTGTATATAAAACAAACCCAGACCTTTGTAATACAGAGAGTAATTTTGAAAGTAGCTTTCTGGAATCCATAAAGATACCTCACTGTATTGCTATTTCAAGAAACTAAAATATTTACTTTGAGATAGCTATTTATATAAAAGGAAAACATTGTAATACAAATGTTTAAAAATAGAGACAATATTTTTAACAAAATTCAGCATACCCACGATATTTGCTACTATCCAAAAATGGGTATATCGTTGAATTAACCACAATTATTTATAATAATTATGTCATTCCACAATTTAATTTTTATGATATCTGCTTTCTGTAAAAAAGGTAATCTTTATTAAAAGCCTTTATCACTTGCCCACATTGATAGACATCCATGGTGGATATCCAGACATCCATAGCAGAACAAATATTTTTCCCAGTTCGATGAGCTTAAAGACCAAATATTTCAATACCTTGAGACACACTATACAAATTCTGAAAATTAGACTTCCAGACAGTCCACGAATAGCATACTCTTTGTATTCAAATCTGAGTAGCCATCTTTTTCAAAGAAAAGGTGGTGCAATGAATGAGGCCTCCAATCAAGGACATTTAATTTACAAGACAATTCATTATTGTCATTGTCAAGAATCTTACAATCTAAATCAACGAAATCTGCTAGGTTTATTTAGATCCTAAAGTGCTACTCTCCTAAAAAGAGGGGATGTACTAATATTTTAAGTAATGGTAACTACAATTATACTGCTGTCCATGTGGGAAGCGACCTAGATGACGTGGTCAATTTGTCAGGCCAATTCATTGCAGCTTTGATTGATCACAGCGATAGATGGTCTGCCACCCCATAAGAGACTGTTAGATCTCAACATCATTAACATGTAACTTCACTGTTAATTAAGGGAAACCCAACCACATAGAAACACAGAAGTATAACTGGAACATTTTGCCACGTAAAAAAGACAATCTCATTATAAACAATACAATTTAGAAAAGATTAGTTTAGTGAAATTAAATATGAGCATTACATAAATTTGAGTAATAACTTATTTGGGTTAATTTATATGTTATTATCATATGACAGCATTAGCCATATTGTTTTTTCCTAGATATGCTAAATTTAATACTTATTACTATAATTTTGCAGAAGGAAAAAATAAAGGTATAGTCATTTGATATAGGACAAACATACAGAACATATTAGGATGTATAAGCTGTAAAGTCTATTCTTAATTAACACTCAGGACTAGAACTCTTTTAAGGTGTCAAATTGTAAAATATTATGTTGCTGTACTGTAGCTGACACTTTCTATCACAGAACGGTAGTGTATGAACACCAGCCCTTGCAGGCAGGTGTCCGTTTCATCAACAGATTGCCCGATTCCATGAAAAATGAACAAATGTCTGAAACACTTTTAAAGCATTTTATAGTGTCAACGAGTTTTTGACTTATGGTTGGGAGACCTCCAATTTAGAAGACACACTGGCATTGGTGGTGGAGAGAATTGGTGAGTAAGTGATATGCATGAATGGAAGATTGTATGTGTGAATGTAGTTTTGTGAAAGAATGTAAAAATTATAAATTTATCCGATGTCACTTATGCCATATAATTGTTACATTGTTCACAGCAATAAAAGGTTTGACTTTACTAAAAAGAACAGTAAGTTGAGTTTGAAGATATTGGGTATTGATTATGATATATGGACGTACATTGAGCAATGAGACTAACAACATAGTGTGGATGTAGCAATGTAGGAATGCAGGACTTAAAGAATGGTGAACACGTAAAAGCTTTCAATATGCGTTGAGCTTTCGTTACAGTCATTTAGTTATCTGTAGCTATGGCTTTCCATAAAAGAGTAGTGTTTTTTCTAGTATAACTGTGAGTAGTCAATTTAAAGCAAAATTTTATAAGGTTTTCGTTCGGATTTGGGCACAGTGCAACGGACACTTTTGCAAAACTTCAGCAAGAATATGGAGACAGTGGTCTTTCTAAGACTCAAGGTTCTTCTGTGGTGTAAATAATTTCCATAAAGAGAGTGGATTTAGATGAATCATGCAGGAATTCAAGTTCAGGAATTAATGATGAATATGTCAGCTGAAAGTGAGAATTATACCAGTGAATAGTAAAATTTAAAATAACAAGATTTTCAGCCTCCAAATGAACATAAGAAGGGAAAAAGTTATTTGCCTCAACATTTTTGAAATAAATTGAAAACAATCTCTATTTTTTGAACCTTGTCATTACTGATCTTAATTCTTGGCAGTTTGAGTACAACCTGCAAATTAAACACTAGAGCATGGAATGATACACTTAATTCTATCTAAAGCCCAAAAATGTAAGAACGAGCATGTCATAGATGAAATACGTACATTGAAATGCTACAAGGCACAGATGTCAATAGACATGTTTATTGACAAGTTCTTAGAAAAAGATACATTGTAAAAAGTATTAATAAACCTTATTTAACAAAACCTGATTCGTAGAACTGACCTTGTAAAGACGGGTAGTTTCGAACCCATGATCTGCAGTCGGACTAGCAGCAAGGTCAGAGTAGACAATGTCAGCACACACAGCCTCTTGGTGGCATCTGAACACCAGGTGTGCTGCCAAGAGACCTTGCCGCTCACCACACATCGCAAGAAATGCTGTACATCACTCAGTCGCATCTGAAAACCACATCAAGTACAGTAAGTAAAATTAAACATGTTCATCATTATAATAATATAATATAATTTTATTTTCATATTCCTCTTAATGAAGTCGACAAATATGTAATCATGAAAAGCAAATACAAGTTGCTAATGAAAAAAATAAGACGTGATGATTAGTAGGTTATTAATAGACAGATTATAGACCACCACCTAAATTATTGGTAGACACTGCTAAAATTTTCAGAGAAACAATATTTTAATAGATCGATTATATAAAATTACTAAACTTTGCATAACATATATTTTCCAATTTTGACCTTAGATCCTTCCTGGAGGTTATAAAACTTCCAAAATCTGTGATAACTTCAACTAGAAAAAGTAATACAGAATACAATATGAGTTTAGTGACAGGGTATTCACATTTCTGGAAAGAAAAAAATTGTCCTTCTAGTAAAGAAAACATTGTCAATACTTTTACAAAACTCAATACCTTAAATGCTCAAAGTAATCTATTTCCTGATAGGGTGATTTCTAAAACGTTTATCCTGTACAAAATGGTGGTTGTTAAAGGTTCACTATTAATCATATTTCAACAGCCGCCATTTTGTATTGAATAGCATATCGAATGCCTCTGCATTTGTGTACGGCATTTCGAAAAACCACAAGCTGACCTTAACAGCAGACAACAATGAACTGACTAAGGGTTGCCTCATCACATTTATCAGATAAAGATTGTCGAGGGTGGTACAAAGTACCTTTCTAGTCCAAGACTGCATCGAGATTGTGCATACATGAATCATTGTTATCTTTAAAAGATAAACATGGAAACTACTACAAAAATATTGGGCCAAATTGAAAATTTAAAAATGTTGAATTTTGGTCTGATTTCATAACAAATTCTGTTTATTTAATCACAAATATCTGTTTGTTCAAATAAAAATAATTTGTTACTGTTTGTAAACAGACATACGTAATTCAGTTTTTCGGCCGCCATTTTGAAATATTAAGAGACAGGAAAAAAAGTTAAATACAAAAAAATGTTTGTTTTAATTATTTTACATAAAATTTATTATATGTTGCTATTTAAGAATTTTTAGTGTTAGGATTTTTTGTATTCTTAAATTTTGAATATTTTTGAAATTTAGAAATCCAGTGAAAAATGTTTCAATAGCAAGTTAGGAAAAAAATCTGGAGCTGTTCCGTATTGTAGGTAGGGTAACACGGTACTTTATTTTAAAGTCCTATTTCAAAACGTTTTTGTACACCCTGTACATACGGTTAAAGATAATTAACTTTTGTTTGCACCAAAATGTTCGGTGTAATTAGACCTTTAAATTGATGTAT
Organism: Homalodisca vitripennis; assembly: GCF_021130785.1. Classification (NCBI taxonomy): domain Eukaryota; kingdom Metazoa; phylum Arthropoda; class Insecta; order Hemiptera; family Cicadellidae; genus Homalodisca; species Homalodisca vitripennis. The sequence continues at coordinate 181,735,117 of NC_060209.1, read as the reverse complement.
CACACAACCCATGTTTACATTTGAAAATTCCCAAAAAAGCACCCCTAACCCCCAAATTGGGCCCTTTAGGGGCATTTTTCAAAATTGAAAATAATTTTAACGGATTCGGAGAGGCCAAATTATGGAGAAAAGAGATAGAAAAAGTGTGGAAGTCAGTTATTAAGACAGCTGTAAATACTGCACGGGTGGTCAGACTCACCCTGTATACAATCTCATTGTCAATGTTCCAACTATTTATGCTATTAACAAAATTCCACTAGCAACACTGGAGTATATTTTTTATTTCTTTAAAAAGGCATGTTAAATTACAAATATATGTGTTTACTGCCAAAACTAAATTTGACATAATTAATCTACGAATCAATGGCCTTTCAAATTGATCAATTGTATTTCTATTTCAATACTGTTAGAACACAACCACAATTTGTCTAAACGAAATTTTAAGTAAATATATTCCTAAAAATTACGTTGAATATTAATTGGTATCTGAATACAAAATATGTTTGCAACAATTATGTAACTGGATTAACATTTGAATGTGATTATTTTACTATATATTAACCCTGGCTCAGTTGCAGTGAATCATGCTGATAAAATAAGTAGTTATTTTGTTACCTTTTTGTTGCATTACGTGGCTAACAGAAATCCATATTCCTTAGCAGCTACCCTCTTGCCTGTATTTATAATGAGCGGATGATGATGATGTCTATATTAAATAAAAACATGACATTCCAAAGGGCAGATATGACACTGGGGATCGAGTTGTTTGTATGACGTAATTTGACACGCGGCGGTTCAACGGTAATGGCACACCGTGAATAGAAGGTCGTAGGACAGATATGACACTGGGGATCAAGTTGTTTGTATGACGTAATTTGACACGCGGCGGTTCAACGGTAATGCACACCATGAATAGAATGTCGTAGGACAGATAGACACTGGGGATCGAGTTGTTTGTATCATGTAATTTGACACGCGGCGGTTCAACGGTAATGCACACCATGAATAGAATGTCGTAGGACAGATAGACACTGGGGATCGAGTTGTTTGTATCATGTAATTTGACACGCGGCGGTTCAACGGTAATGGCACACCGTGAATAGAAGGTCGTAGGACAGATATGACACTGGGGCTCGAGTTGTTTGAATGACGTAATTTGACACGCGGCGGTTCAACGGTAATGGCACACCGTGAATAGAAGAAGGTCGTAGGACAGAATGACACTGCGATCGAGTTGTTTGTACGCAAGTTCCCCAACGGTTACAATGTATTTATATGGCATTATTTCTGCACACTATTAGTCATTGCAAATGCAAAGCGTACTTTGACACAGATTGTGAAGACTAATTTCTAATCTCAATTTATTAATCGAATACTGCTTATAATCGGATCTCTACAAGGTAACTTTAAATACATTTTTCAAATTAAAAATTTTATTGTCATCACTTATTAGTTTACATCATTACGTTTTATTAAGAAATGAAACACCTCAATTCCTCTTATTCTTTAGTTTTAAGCTGTAGCTAATCTAGCTTAGTTGCATGTAGCATGATGATAAAGTGAACAAAGTGCATCACTAGAACCACCTTTATGATTTGCTATCTTATCTGTCCCTTGCATCACAAAATGTGACTGGCGACTGGAAACGTATATGAGAGTATGAGAGTGAAATGTGATGAGAGAAAGAATAGGACCTAACTTCATCCCTTTAGTAACCCTTTCCCTGTTCACTTTTCACAGTAATATTTAAAGTGTGGGAGTCATTGTGCTGAGCCTTTGTACTGTTTGCACTGCGTAATGCCCTTTTGATCTTCCTTGCTTTCTGTTGAGATTAAATCCAAATTTTTCATCGTACTGAAATACACTGAGTAATTATTCTAAAAAAAGAAGAGAAACTAAATTGTTCATTTTCTATATTAGAGCCTACTCTATTTTAACCAATTTAAACCCTACACAAAAACGAGAAAAATTTTCAAATGTTTTAATTTATACACATAACTAAAAATACTATAAAAAGTATCTGATCAATTCATATGAAAATTGGACAAATAACAATTGTATACCTTTTATTCATCTAAAAAGTCTTTTAACAAACATTTTCCTTTTTTTAAATCGACACCAACAAAACAGGATATTCTTACAACTGGTGATGGTGTAAGAAGAGAGGGATGCATTATTGAAACTACTTCAGTAATTTCAATGCTCCATCGAAAATCGGAATTTCGAAACCAGTTGTTTTATGAATATAAAGTTAAAATTTTATTTGTTGACAAACTAACTATAAGAAAACTGTCATATAAATTAATAACGTCGACCTTTTATAGTTACCTTTTATAGTATACTAAAAAGAAGTAAACTAAATGTAAATTGTAGGCCATGTAAATTGTAATACGCAAACCCTTGATGCAATAGAGACAATCGAAAGAAATAATAGTTCCTTCTAACCTCTGCTAATATCATGAAACCATGTTGTCCTAGCTTAAGCAGGATTATATTAATAAACCATAAGATATTTATAGTGAAGATAAATTATGTCACCAATGAACAGGAGAGCAATCTCAATTAAGTCGTCCAATACGTACGGTGATGAATAGACTGCCAATTTAGTTTCCTATCTAAATTATGAATTGTCTCTGTAACCGGCTATGACAGCATCTCAAAGCAGATCCTAATGTAGTGTGTATAAGAAAACACGATAATGGCATGTAAGTTAATAACAACTAATCAAATGTTATTATATCTAGTTATATGATGAGGTTATGAAAACGGCTTGAGACTATCCCTTTGAGCATCTAACAATAAATCTAATCTTTTACGACTTGGATAGTTTAGTTACCATCAATAAAAATAGTTAATATTTGTAATTGACATAAAAACATTGTTGATAAAGTTTGGCTGATATTGATGATTAAGTTATTTTTAAAGGTAGTAATTTTGAGATATCACTGGAAACTCTCCAATTTGGTTTATACTATTATAATATTTCTAAAAGCACAAGAGACGGAAATAAAACAAAATTAGGCGTCATAATTTGTATTGATTTTGCAGAAAGCACCAAGAGGTTCAAGGTCCACACGACAAGATGCGGTACTATCTGTAAATAGCGCGAGTTTATCTTATCAGCAAACCAGATCAGTGACCTGGTTCAGTGTGCTTTGTCCAATACAGATAAACCTACGCCAGTGCGTAGTTACCGAGTACTGATAGTGCGTTGAAAGTTCTACGGCGCATGTGTTAAAGTTGTGTTTCATCGAGGAATTGGTGGTGAAATAAAATAAATACGATCAACAGAATTGGGAACACAACAGCCCAAATTATATGTAAACATTGAAGAACACAAACAAAACCCACAAAGAAAAATAGAATGCCTTAAGACGATATAAACCAAAACAGTCGGTTTCCTGAATGGAGAGAATACACGAATTAAAAACGCAAATATTAAATTCAAACACCATTACTTTATTTGGATTGTTAAAACAACTGATTTTTATTTTGGTGAACACCTAAACATAACTTTTAATAATTTAACTTTTGTATTCAATAATTGTGACAAGACTTGTTGGTGTGGCAAAACATATGGCCTGGAACTTATCACGCCATAAGTTTATAAATAATAAGTTTTAAGCATTAGATTTGATGTTCTACCTTTGTTTGTGTAATTGATTGGCGCAATTTATGTCGCGTGTACAATAAGTTAATCTAAACTCTATACTTCGACAGCCTCTGTATTGTCTTAGTTCAAGTGTTTAATGTACAGACCTAGTATCAACGCCATTAATATTTTTTTTTTAGGACATATTTCTTGTTAATATCCCACGGTCGCCTGTGCTAGGGTGATGTTGTGATGTGTGACTGTGATCCTCGTTCTTGTGATTTGTGCTCGGAACTTGCATCCTGTACAGTGACAACACCTGGGCTGTACTCCAAACAACTTTTGGGTATGTTTGAACCATTTTCTTTCCCTTCTTTTCTTCCTTCTGGTCTTTATTTTTGTTTGTTACAAGACCTCTCACTGACGAAACGTTGTGCAACACCTATTATAACCTATAACGATGGCAAATGTCCGAAATCCTGTTACCATTTCAAACCTTCCATCGTCAATAACAAGCATTAACATATTCTACAAGATCATCAAGGTAAAAATAATTAAATAATTAATGATTCCAAATTATTTACATGCATGAAATCTTCAATAATAAACTATAAAACATAATTTTTCTAAGTAGTAACATATGCAGTGTGACTAGGGACATATTTTATGCATATATACCCTTCCGTCAACATAATTTACTTTTAACATTTTTTTCTTTTATTAGACTCAGGTCAATCAAACTATAATATAGTCTTTTTGACATGCACATAACTTCATTTGGCTCAAATTCCGGTCGACCTAGAATGCCGCAATTTTTTTCAGTTTCAATATTTTTTTACACAAATATCTGTACATATTCCATGCAATGTATATATATATATATAGTCCAATCATTTCCACTACTCAACGTAAGAGGTTAACTTTTAATTATAGAACACTGAAATATTTTTTCAGTCAAATGACACATACAGGTTTTCAATAGGAGCACGAAACACTAGACAATGTTATAACAAGAGTAGAGCAAAGATTGAGTGGTAAATGACGATCACTAATGCATGGGCCAATAGAGCAAGTAAGTTGACAATGGTGTCATGTTAGACAAGGTCGGAACCAGAGTGTCTCAATGGTGCAGTCACAATGGGTTCATCAGGTATTGATATGCTGTCAATGGTGTCATTGTATCTGAAGGCGGAATCAAACACATTGTCATAAACACTCTTTGTCTATACGTGTCACTTAAATTATTCACTTTCCATTCAGCTACCTGCTTTTATTTGTCTTACGTCCTCACTTTTATTGTTGTAGTTGTGATAGGTTTATTATTTTGTCATACACTACCATTTTCATTTAACACTCGTTAATCGGGTACAGAACTGAATGTTTTATTTTGGTTTAAATTTCAAGACAAACACACTTGTTAATTTTGGGATAAACTTTAAGCTACCTACAAATTAGGCTACACGATTGCTTTGCAAGCAAGAAATGGAGCCAGTAATCTCTCGTTTGGTAATGCTATGTGAAATTGCACTTTTAAAGAACATTAAGAAAGGAATATCCAAACGACTTTCCGAAATATCTTAGAAAGTCTGAAAGTAATTTCATCACCTTCTTATTTTGCCAGAGTCCCTGATTAAAAAGAAAGTCACTCGCCTAATGCAGCCGATGATGGTTGAAGAGAGCTTTGTTCTAGTCTGAGACCGCAGTGCGCATGCGCGGACCTCGGATATAGCTCATGATGGCCACTAGGCGACACACATTTGGCAAACTAGTCGCCAAGCAATTTCCAGATAGCCGGAAATTTGATAATAATGAACGTTTTAAAGATCACCGAGCGACTTATAGAATGCTCGCAATTCGATCGAAACCGTCTCACAATACAATGGACGATATTTTGACAATGTTACGGCAACAATCAGTTTGATGGTTGACGAGCAACGAGAGGGTAGCTTTACATTTTGACATTTTAACGAACATAACCCAACAACACTATTATACAGTAGTACGAGCACAATAGCCCATTAAGGTGTTTGCCGTGTGCCGGCCGATAATTGGATTGAAGTTATTTGTGGACCAAAGAGGTCCAAATACGTCATTTAGATCTGATACAAAGGACTATCTCTTCTCCAGTTCGCATGCCAATAAAGGCTCACAAATAATGCTGTTACATTTCCGTACAGGCCGGTTTTCATGGTGAGCTTTAAGTTACACACGCGCTATAGAGTACAGTAATTGATGATAGAGTTCACCTTTGATCCTTTCAATGCGATCCTGTTTGATAGAAGCTGTACTATTGAGCGTAAACCGAACTGATTTGTTCGTTATCTGATTGTTCAAATAGACTTAAGATTGAAGTAGATGACAAATATATATTTGAACACAACTACCTTTAATGAAATATGAGTACAATTTAATACCGAAATGGGTGCTTAAAATAAAATACTTTACTGCTTTACTAAATATCAATTTAATTTGAGCCATTTACAGTAAAAATGGAAACTAAGAAATATTAAAAACTCCCTACTAATAAAAAGGAATTGATTGAAGAGCGATGGAAGCACTTATGCACTGTTAGTGATGTATAGAGACTGATAAATATTTTTTAATGTTGGTAATTACTTTAAAAATGTCAGGCTTGTTGAATGATTTTAAAAAACAGGGCGTCATTTCAAATAAAATTTAACAAGCATTTCTAAAGATAGAACCACAATAATTTCACTTAGGAATCGCTGTGAAAGAAACAGGGATTCAATTGTGATATATTCGAAAAGAAAACCTTAAAAAGAGATAGACAATTTAGAAAGGTCAATATACCTATTCTCATAATTGCCAAGGACTTATCTTCATGGACCTTTGAAAACAGTTAAATAATAACAGTTATTATTATACTGTCTCAAAAACTGGCTATGAGAACAATGATCCCGATTGGTCTCAAAAATCTATTTCTACCTGTATTGTGAATTACAAATCCAAATTCCAACCACTATCAACATTAGTTGTACTTGGATTATTTCGTTCCCTTATATGGTAAATGGTTAGTTGGAAAGAGTTGATTTAATAGCAAAAACCATTTAATATTTTCGGAATCAATTAATCATATTATTAAAAGCGGAACAAGAAATGAAAATCATTGACTCAGCTCATTATTAAAAGGATATATTCAATTCAATAATATTAGAACCATGTTATCAACATGAAGTTATCTTTATAAAATGAGATGTTATTATTACGTAACAATAAAATTGATTACAATTAAATACATTTAAATTACGTACGACATAATACTGGATCGAAAACAACGAAATTAAATCCATCTTGATAATCAAGCCAAGTGGCACTTCATAACGTAAGAGGAGGGGATTTTAATGAGGCGGATTGTGCAAGACCATACAAATAACTCACATTCACAGCACTTCTACCCTCATTTTCTGCCAAGTAATTAGGAGTGGATGTTGTAGCGAACATTACCTACTGGGCAACAAATACCTCGTACACGGCACAGATGCAGCGAACTTAACATTATTCTTAAATAAGAGACGGTAACAAGTGTGCGGTGAGAGGCATTACCTACTGGGCAACGAACAGCTCGTACACGGCACAGATGCCAGTGATAGTTATACCCCTAGGATTGCATGCTGTAGCGAACATTACCTACCGGACAACGAACAGCTCGTACACGGCACAGATGCCAGTGATAGTGACAAACTAGGAAATTCATGCTGTAGCGAACATTATCTACTGGACAACGAACAGCTCGTACACGGCACAGATGCCAGTGATAGTGATACCCTAGGATTGCATGCTGTAGCGAACATTACCTACCGGACAACGAACAGCTCGTACACGGCACAGATGCCAGTGATAGTGACAAACTAGGAAATTCATGCTGTAGCGAACATTATCTACTGGACAACGAACAGCTCGTACACGGCACAGATGCCAGTGATAGTGATACCCTAGGATTGCATGCTGTAGCGAACATTACCTACCGGACAACGAACAGCTCGTACACGGCACAGATGCCAGTGATAGTGACAAACTAGGAAATTCATGCTGTAGCGAACATTATCTACTGGACAACGAACAGCTCGTACACGGCACAGATGCCAGTGATAGCGATACTCTAGGATTGCATGCTGCAGCGAACATTACTTACTGGACAACGAACAGCTCGTACAGGGCACAGATGCCAGTGATAGTGATAGATACCCTAGGAAATTCATGCTGTAGCAAACATTATCTACTGGGCAACGAACAGCTCGTACACGGCTCAGATGCGAGTGATAGAGTGATTACCTAGGATTGCATGTTGTAGCGAATTTAACTTTATTCTAAAATATTGACGTCTTAGATATTAATGCCGCTATGACGGAGCGATTCACTGATTTGCTGCGACGTTTGGTCTTAACTAGTCAGTTGACACACCAATGAGCGTAACCAGAACTTCAGTGACAGCAATGGATAACGTCGTTACAAACCTAAATGACATTCAGGCCAACACAGCGATTTCAGACCATTGTGATCAACAGGTCATCCACAATGGTCTGAAACTAACGGGATCCAATCATCAATAAACCTACCCAAGACACGAGGCCCACAAACAACGCACGTTTAAACTCTTTTGCTTTCAAAAGTGTCTAAATTGCATAGATCCCGTTGAATTATAGTTCAAATACTTTGAAGAACATCTTAATTTCCATTTGAACGTGAGCTGCCCTTCAATTAAGATACAACCAAATGCTAAAATAGATAAGTGCAAATAGATTACCAAAGGTATCTTAGTACAGAGGGGAAAATTTTAATGTATTGTTCTCCGAAATTAATAAGAACTCAACAATTGAGGAATTCAAACACTTTGAAAAATTATAAACGGATTTATAGAAAAGTGATAGCTGTAAAAGCTAATGATGTTACCACAACACTGGTCACGCCAACAAACTTATTGAGTTACAGATTGATAGCGAACAAGTTAGCGATGGCACCAAGATTGATGATGAGGCACATTTTTGTATCGGTAGGCACTGACCAAGGACTCATGCAGTCGTAGGTGGTTGGTCGACGAAAGCAGACCTATTGTAACCTGTATTCTGTAGTTCAGTTTTAATAATTAGTGTTGTGTTTAGTTTTTTATTAAGTGCATGTTTTAGAGTTAGTGAAGTTGACACACGACATGGTGGTTGTGATTACTGACTTAGACGTGTCATTACGGTCTGGTATGATTTGTTTATCTTAACCTAGTTTGTAATTATGTGTTAGGTTAGTTATTTACCTGAAGAAGAGATCAGATTGCGGATCTCGGCACGCAGTTTTACTGATTTGTTTGCATCGTTGAAAGAGAACTTAAATTTATTCTTAGAGACATTACCTTCTGTGCCACAAACAGCTCGTACACGGCACATATGCCAGTGATTGGGATACCGTATGATTACACATGCTATAGCGAACTTAACTTTATTCTATTCTTATAAAGGAAGTAAGAAGTGTGCGGAAAGATACATTACCTTCTGTGCCACAAACAGCTCGTACACGGCACATATGCCAGTGATTGTGATACCGTATGATTACATGCTATAGCGAACTTAACTTTATTCTTAAATAAAAGGCAGTAAGAAGTGTGCGAAAAGATACATTACCTTCTGTGCCACAAACAGCTCGTACACGGCACATATGCCAGTGATTGTGATACCGTATGATTACATGCTATAGCGAACTTAACTTTATTCTTAAATAAAAGGCTGTAAGAAGTGTGCGGAAAGAGGCATTACCTTCTGTGCCACAAACAGCTCGTACACGGCACATATACCCGTGATGGTGATACCCTGCTCCTTGCAGAGCATCGCAGTGGCCACAGCCAACATGGAGAACACCAGCCAACGCCACCCTGACACACATACACGCACTCGGGCTTAGTTATTTTGTTTTACTTTCGGAACAATTCAGAAATAGCACATCTGTAAGAATGTCATGCCTACCATTGTATACGCAAAATAACAGTTAAATAGTTACCTTGTAATAAACAATTGTTTGCGGAGAGTTTACTGTATTATTGTTACAATAAACGATTGATTTACTTTAACTTAATCACAACAATTTATATTGTTACACGTTAAGTCCGAAAATGGAAAGGTTAAAGTCATTTGAATAAGAAGCATAAGATCTGATTTTTGTTAGGTATTAATACCTAATATTCCTAAAACTGAGTAACATACTAATAGTAATAATCAACTAAAATACGATACATTTAACCTTTACGTCTATTTGATGATTTTTATTGCAAAAGTGTAGTTAGTAATCTTTCAAATGTTTTCGTTATCAATGCTACAAAACTAAATATATTTGTCTGTCTGGCACTCATACACAATTAAAACACTATGTACTGTATCTAAATTAGAATTATTAGTTTCATATTTTAATATCATGCATGACAGAAATTTACATGATTTTAGTTTATACAGTTAAATATTAAAAATATTAGTTTATAAGCAATGTTTAACTTACTGTTATCAATGTGCGAATGAAAGTAATTTATTTTGGCTTAAAACAGACATAGTTTTAGCACCATGTTATGATAAATTAAATAAAACAAGATTGAATGTATTTGTCTTGTTTCTAGTTGAATATTATACTCGTATTCTACTGAAAAACAGCAATTAAAATACACTGACTAAGTGTCAGAAAGGAATTTTTAACCCTATGATTTCGTTTCAGTTCAGCAATATAAACTTATACTTAGAATGATTCAATACGTAATTTTATAATTATTTTTGTTCAGCGTACTTTTAAAATTTGGATATTGGAGAGATGTTAGAAATAATATATATTCCAAGCAATTTGTCATAATTATTTATCTAAAGTGTAACAACAAACATATGACTAAATAAGACTCACCCGTAAACCGTTTCCTCTTGGTAGACTTCGCGTACAAAATGAAGGCGGCCAAAAAGAAGACCGATGAGAGAGTCTCGGCCCGTCCCACCACTCCAGTGACCTGTAACAGTGCGGTCAGACAACTCTGTCGTCCGTAGTGAACTACTAAAGTACTTCAGCATGGGACAAGAGGAACAAGAGAGTAAGTACTAAAACTACAATGCAACACAACGTGTTAAACGACAAACAAATAACAATCATTGCCAGTCTGTGGTAGTAACACAGTAACAAAATTTTTTAGTTTATTACACCTGCAGCTGGACGTTAAATAACTAAACCCTAACAGCTGTTATGTAGGGATTCAGTTCAGTGTTAATTAAAGCAATTGCAATTTCCCTAGAGCTTAACACTGATTGTTGCAACCTTGGTAATGTAATGACATCGGGGAAACTGCGTTTCGCTGCCGGTCTGGTTACTACGCGAACAAGCCCTGTTACTCTAGCTAAATAAACTAAACTCTAAACAGCTCTTATGTAGAAATTTTGTTCAATGATAATTAAAGCACTTGCAATTTCCCGAGAGCAGAACACTGATAGTTGCGACTTGGTAATGTGATGACATCGGGGAAACTGCGTTTCGCTGCCGGTCTGGTTACTACGCGAACAAGGCCCTGTTACTCTAGCCAAATAAACTAAACTCTAAACAGCTCTTATGTAGAAATTTGGTTCAATGATAATTAAAGCACTTGCAATTTCCCGAGAGCAGAACACTGATAGTTGCGACTTGGCTAATGTGATGACATCGGGGAAACTGCATTCCGCTGCCAGTCTGGTTACTACGCGAAAAAGCCGTGTTACTCTAGCTAAATAAACTAAACTCTAAACAGCTCTTATGTAGAAATTTGGTTCAATGATAATTAAAGCACTTGCAATTTCCCTAAACCTTAACACTGATTGTTGCAACCTGGGTATTGTGATGACATCGGGGAAACTGCATTCCGCTGCCAGTTTGTTACTACGCGAACAAGCCCTGTTACTCTAGCTAAATAAACTAAACAATAACATCTGTTGGGAAGGGATTCAGTTCAGTGTTAATTAAAGCACTTGCAATTTCCCGAGAGCTAAACACTGACTGTTGCGCCCTGGCTAATGTGATGACGTTGGAAAAACTGCGTTCCGCCGCCAGTCTGGTTACTACAGGAACAGGAAGTAGTAATCAAACTAAACCTTAAACACTTGTTGTTGAGGGATTCAGTTTAGTGTTAATTAAAGCACTTGCAATTTCCCGAGAGCTAAACACTGACTGTTGCGCCCTGGCTAATGTGATGACGTTGGAAAAACTGCGTTCCGCCGCCAGTCTGGTTACTACAGGAACAGGAAGTAGTAATCAAACTAAACCCTAAACACTTGGTGTTGAGGGATTCAGTTTAGTGTTAATTAAAGCACTTGCAATTTCCCGAGAGCTAAACACTGACTGTTGCGCCCTGGCTAATGTGATGACGTTGGAAAAACTGCGTTCCGCCGCCAGTTTGGTTGCTACACGAACAAGCCGCGTTACTCTAGCTAAATAAACTAAACCCTAAACAGCTGTTGTGGAGGAATTCAGTACAGTGTTAATTAAAGAACTTGCAATTTCCCGAGAGCAGAACACTGATTATTGCGCTCTGGCTAATGTGATAACGTAGGGGAAACTGCGTTCCGCTGCTAGTCTGGTTACTACACGCAAACACCGTGTTACTCTATAGAGCATTGTAGTTCTCAACTGCAAGACTACACAATGAATGTTACCTGTAACACAAGGGTGTGGGTTGTGTGACGGTTACACTCCAAATCACTGTGATTACTCTACACTGACATCGATCACGTGCAAATTAAAGTGGGGACTCACCGCCTCGGTATGGATGGGGTGGACGGCAAACAACATGGCTGACACGAAGCTCGATATCTCTGGCAAAAACATCGAGCACATCCTGGAATCAGACAAGCGAAACCATTCATTGTAGGCAGACTGTCAACGCTTTCTAGTTACTGTCTTAGATGCGAGTATTACTATATAGGTACATTAACATTATACTGTTAAGTTATCAATAATTTTAGAACCTATGTTAATCCAACATGCCGTTTGTTTACTTTTAAACATCAACTTCCGAAATGGTGGCCAGTTGGCAGGACATGTATAAGTGTTTTGCACACGTACAAAATATTGTGAAAACAATAAGATTATGTTATGATATAATATTATATCGCAATTTATTGTCAAAGACGCACAATCGTAAATGTAAGGCTACATTTATCACTACGATCGATATAATTGTTTTAACATTCACAGAACAAGAACAACTACAAATATACAATACCATTCTCATAACCTGATATCATTCAAGGTAGGAGGACCAAAAGCGAAGAGTGATATTGTTTTTTTTTAAAATTTTTACATTAAAAAAATAATAATTTCGAAATTAAGCTAACATTTTTGTTTAGTTTAGAATTCCAGAAATTGTAAACAAATTGTAGAATATACACGAATATGGACACATCTAGTTGTTGTCAACATTAGAGCTCTCTTTTGGCATGAGCATTTTTTACTGGTTTCAAGATTTAAACTCAGAGTTTCTTTCTGATTATAATGCTGTTCGCTAGTTGGAGGGTTGGAAAGAAAGAAACTATGATAACAGTCCAAGTACACCGGTAATTAGTTCATAGTGACAATATATACTAGGCTCTGATTATAATGCTGTTCGCTAGTTGTGTGTAAAGGAAAGAAACTATGCCACGTGTACAAGTTCATCATTCAAAATTCTAAACACGTACATTACTGGATTAAAAGATCTCAGGTTTTCTTATTTGGTGTCATTGTACAGAAAAGCTGAAAATATCTTGCTTACAATTTATCAGCTGTTTAGTAACGCCAACACAATGTGTTCTGTATATTCCGTGGTTACTTAAACACAAGGCCACATATTCATATGACTTTTTTGTTTCTTAGATTTTCCAATTCACCGATTAGTTATAAAACTGTAACACCAAAATTTAGAACCAAATGTAATGAAGGCCTAGCAGTAATTAGTCCATTCATAAGTAATGTTTCAAGAAGATTAGTGGATTTGTTGGCATCGTAAGGCATACAACTGTGAACCAGGCAAAGGAAGAAATTTTACGTATTTCTGTAAGTCTATGTACTCTCCTATGGTAAGGGTTATTTTATTAAACACATTGAAATGTTTAAGAATAGCCATTGTGAGGGAATGTAGACCCGTACCACTACCATAGCAGGCCGCCGCAACTCCCTTTATACTTTTGAAACTACTTAAAAAATGTTTTAAAGCATTGAAAACATGTTACCAAATATGTATCTTCACGAATTAAATAAATCACATTAGTATAACACTGTATAAAAATAATATTTTAAAATAGAAGAATTATGTTTTTAATGTATCCGTATGCAGGCAAAAGATGTTAATATTCGTATCTCATAAGTATGTAGTTTTTAAACTCATTTTCTTAACTGTTTATGAAAATCACACACCTAATACAAAGAATAAATGCAGATCGAGAGCACGATCCATGATTCAGAGAACAGTCTGATCATTATAGTCCAGAGCCTGATAGCCAATTTGAATTGGAATATATCTAACTACTTAAAAACTATACTTATTTACACGGGCAGATACATAACAGCTATATCATCATCATACAAATAGATATAGGCGAATATTACCTCCTTAAGGATATTTATACAGTAAGCTGACGTCGATTTAACATTAAGTTACGTGCCTGACGGTTGATTTTATGTGCCAATCAAGAATAAATAAGATTTGATAAAATAATTATAATTTACTATTTTTAACCGTTTTGATATTCTTCCATTTGAACCTTCAAAAAAAAAACTGCGCGTATAACAGTTGATTTCTTACGAGAAAGTTCTCTATTCATTTCCAGAAAACATTGGCCCTCGACTCCTGGATTATTAGGATGTAAATAAATTTAAAAATACGTTGAACTATTATATAATATATTTAATTACTATAATTTTACTAAATATTCCCAGTAAACTACATAACAAAAAACATGTAGCACGCAATCATCAAAGAGAATACGTTTCTTTAAATACGTACTTTATTCACGGAGAACAGTAATTGAGCACTGTTCTGTAACATTAATTAGTGGAATGTAAAGAACTTTATTTAGGGTAGGAAACGTAATAAACTAGAAGTGCATTGATTAACTTTTCTACGAGTTCGTTCTGCGAGTTGAACAGTCCTACTAAAAAACCATCAGATTAATTGTTTGTTTACACTTAGTAGTTCCATTTAGAACTATTGTGTTCTGACAGGCTATAAAAAGAGCTGTCTTGCCACATCACAGACGGAATCACTGTATAGAGTGGCTGTTACACTACATTACCGGAGCCAAGGGTTGTGACAGTTGGTACACCACTCAGTGTGGGCCATCAAGGTTTGGTACCACTGCAGCTACCGAGCTGTTATTGTCTCGTCACATAACGACCTGTGTTGTGGCACCAAGTGTCACACAACATGTCGGCGGTAAACACAGTACAGTGGATGGTGATTGGCATCATCACGTATTCCAACTCAATCAAGTTCTGAATAACTGTTCAGCACTCGTATTGTATTCTACTCCGAATATCATAAAATTTAAAACTCGGATTAAAAATCGCGAAACATATAACACCACAATAGGTTTACGTGCCAGATTTCACGATTGCTACTGCCGTTCCAGGTAGCGGAGTGGTTAGCGTCTAATCCTACCAGTCCAAGGGTCGCGGGTTCGAATCCCGGTTTGGGCACAACTTTTCGCGAGCTAATAAATAATAATATGAGTCTAGCATGATGTATTGTGATAAAATATTCTGGAACAGAGTTTCAAATCACGCACACAAGAAGAAAAACTGTCCCTGAAATAACCGGGGTAGCTGGCGTGAACTTGCAAACTGACTTTACACGTGACGAGATACAATGTTCAGCCAACGTGAACGTTATCCATACTTGTATATGTTCGAGAATGATATTCTGTTTATCCACTCCACTACACATCACTCAGCTTTTTGTATTTTCAATCCGTCTTCGCGTTATTTTACCAAATTTTATGTTCAGTTTCTTTCAAATTTTAGTATATGTATTTCCAAAGTAAGCACAAGTAGTCTTGCAAATTTTAATTTTTTAAATATTAAATTTCAAAATAAAATAACGCGGATTGTGTTACCTTATAAACCTTACCTCTTTTGTCTTCTCAATAAATGTTACAAAAATATTGACATTGAACATGAAAACTTTCGTCCTTACCATAATTTTTATTAGATCACTGTCATATACAGTTCTTGTGGATCCTCATAGATAACTTAAAGTATCGTTTGTCAGCTATAAATTAAATAAAATCAGTCTTTAAAAGTAAATTCTCCAAATCGACGTGTACAAAATTAAAAGCCCATGATAATGAATTTCATAATGAACCAATGGCGATTTCTTGTACCACCCGGTCAACAATAAAAACGAAACTGATTACATTCATATAATTATAAAATTACACACTCAAAAACAGTAAATAAATACCTATCTTGCATAAGTATTTAGTCTTAATCAGATCAAAAGTTTACGAGTTATATGAAGGCTCAAAATTGCAGTTCGGTTGAAAAGCTCCAAAGACCTGTACATTTTTTCATTATTATCGACATAAAACTGAAACTTATTGTTAGTAAATTATTTTCTTCGGTAAACGCCGGTTTAAACAACCTAAATGTTAATGCAACTCTCGTTATTGTAGCTCTTTTACTTAATTTGTGGTAAACGTTCAAACTCGAGTATCTGTTTTGATCCGAGAGTAGGCGCAATGACTAAAAAGCTGTGTAAATTGAACAAAGTAAAGTAATATTATTTGGATTGTCGATGTTTATATTTTTTTGAACTCTAACGTTTTTTTACAAATACCTTTAAATTTAAAAAAAACTTAAAAATTCGTCGTTACAATGGGCTTGTTAATAAATATTTGCATCAAGAAATCTCCAAACAAAAAATGAAATTCCAATCGTGTGAGTCACACAATCTTTGTGACCAATTTTGATTTCCAAAACGACAGATAAGCCGGGAAAGTGTGAACTAGTGGCATCGCTTTGTTGGAACCACAAGCCTTCCTAATTAATTCAATCTTCATAATCATCATCACCCAGAGCCTCCTAATGGTGCCAAACCTAATAGTTTCTCATCCCCAATAACGACCACCATTGACTGTAAGTGTGTCATCTCGAGAACTCTCAAAACAGTAAGGCTCAATGACGCCAAAACCCATAATACACCCTGAAAAGTGAGCTAATATTGATATATTTTTTCTTGAATGGGTTGTGAATTTCGCAGTTTCCAGATTGGACAGTTTTGCTGTTGACACATCAATTAAGTTGAAAATGAGCTTTATCAGAGAGTACGCAAAATCACCATCAAACCCAAATTGATTAAGTTGCAACGCCCTCGATAATCTCTTGGTTCAAATTCCTGTTCAATTTCATCCATCATTAAATACAGTGTAGTGCATTGTGTTGTAGTTAATGGAGAACTATCGATAATGGTGATAAATCGGGGTTGATAGATCGTGATGGACATGCGTCGATATTTGCGACTGTCCAGATGACGACTGCGAGGGCATGTCTTGAACATCCAATAGTAACCCATATCTATTGAATTTGTCGGTGATTTTCTTAATGGCCACACGTGGTGGTTACCAAAGTCATTTCATAGTAGCTCGGGTTGTCAGATCAAATTGGCATTGCACTCTTAAATAATAATATATATCACACTCTTTTTGGTCGATATGCTACACATGAAAACTAAACGTCAGGCACCTAAATAATGATTATATCGGCGTCAGCCAACTTAGAAATTAAAAATTACCGTAATGTCAGTAGGTTTTCTTCTTATACAATGAAGATTGGCTCTCTCCTAACGGGTTATAATGCCCGAATAGTGCTGGTACAATTCTCACTAACGTCTACACGAATTGTAGACGTAGTAAATAACAACGAAAAACCTATGTTCGTGAGCGGAATGACGCTCCATATAGTTCAATGTAGAATTTAATCAGCGGTTTGTACTTCACAAGAAAAACCGTGTTAGTGACTAAAAATTGCCGACAGTACCATTCCTCGTGAAACAGATAAAAACACTTTCTTAACAAGTAGCGTAACTGTAGTTTCTTGTTGATTTTTCAAATCAGGGCGTAATATTTGTCGTCATCGAAATAAACTACGTTTAAAAAGCTCCACCCATTGTTCAAGAAAAGTAATAATTAAACATCATGGTACAATCTCAATTCATGTTGATCTGAATTTGTTATTTTTATTTCCGAAATATTTTGTTTAAATTTAGTTCCTTCCTCATGACACAAATTCCAACCAGATTGTATAACGCCGTTTGTAAATTAAGAGATTTTCTGCAGAATTTTGTCCTTTTTAATTAAGACACGACACGCCAATTTTAGGCACAGGGCTGGGAAATAATTTACGTACTGTATTTGATTCTAAAAATCATTTGTATCACAGAAGTGTTAGCTTGCATTAACATAGTTGAGAGTATAGAAAAATAAATTAGAGTCCCAACCCTTAAGAACTCATTAGGTAATTTTACGTTTGTATTCATTTCTTCTTTTAAGAGAAAAAACTATTTCGTTTAATTTACATAATTTTAACATTTTCATTTAATTTATTCTGTTAGAACAGATAAACATGCACGGATTATAAAAACGTAAGTGTAGAAATTTAATATCTCTGAAAGCTAAAATAAACTAATAACAGCATAAACGTTTAAACTGTAACGAGAATTCTTCTGCCAGTGCCGGCGGCGAAAAGCTTCATTAGTCACAATATGCGACTTATACGAGGCGACTTATCCATATGCATCTAGGTCAGATGCATCGCTAAGTCAGCCATTTCTCTGAGATTCCACGAACCCCCTCGTCAGTGCTGTTGAGAATATATCCGGCAGAGAATTTACCGCAAAAGATTTTCTGAGAACGATTACCGATCCGACATTTCCCTCCATCTAATTTTATCCACATCATTGTGTCTCGCCGATACACATTCATCCTTCACGAATCAGTGCCGATATCAAAGATGAGAAGCTCCATCAGTCACGATATCGGATGAGATGTTCGATCAGTGATCTCGTGATACCTGTGTGATCTGCATGAGTTGATCCTGCGGCGCGGCGTCAGGTCTCTTCACTCAAGAGTAACAAATCCTTGCGTCAATACTACGTCTGCCTCTAGTTAACTCTGTACGCATTGAATGAGTACATATCTTGTTTCACTTATACTTGATTCAATTTATCTTGTCAACTGTTGTACCAGGCAGACGAGACTTGGGATACATCGACGAAATTTTTGCCATTTTGGTATCCGTAGTCATTTTTGGAAATGTAACATCTTTTCCACATTCGCCTTTGAGTGAAATAGTGATTGACGGAATACAAAAAAAGATTTAATGGATAACAGCACGTTGTTGGACAATTGTATAATACCGATATTTATTTATATAAGCATTTCTAAGTATGCTTTCACAGTTTTGGATGACATGTAAGATTGTTATTTATCAGATTTTTACAGTAAACCAGATTATAAAAATAAGTTTTACAGCCTAAACATAAACTAACAACATGTAAAGGAGTATGTGAGAGGTAATCATTAAAAAAGATGTACATTGTATAATTTAAAGATTTTTCTTCAATAAGGTTTAAAAACTTTACTTTTAATGCTTAAAACAAGAGCATATATATTTTGTACAACCCTCCAAAAAGTTTTCTTTTACGTGGTCTTGTCTTGGTTTTTAAAAGTTGTTACTTGTGTAAAGCCACATTGCGATTGCTTCTTAGGCTACTACTATATACTTTCTTGTATCTTCAAACTTATTGAAACTAAATACCTGCTCAATTTTGGTTTATTTTAGTTTATTCCTATTTAAAGGGATGATGTATAAGGTTTGAAAAAACACGAGAATTACAAGCGCATATTTGTGATAATATGTACCTTGTACCTTAAATAACTGTATTAACAAATTTAGAAATTTGTCATTCTGCATGGGTTTATAATAATGTCTCAGAATTGACATTGTTTTTTGACCGGAGCCTCAAGATCCCCAGAGGATTAGACGACCCTCACGCCCGGACGCGCACACACCGTCACACGCGCAGCCCGGCCTAGGTACAATCACTTTATTTTAATGACGCACATACTAGGCTTTAGTCTGCAAAACCTCTAATTTTTATATTTTTTATTTTAGATTAATACCCTTGTAGTTTTTTTTTAACTCTGCACAAATCTAAACATGAATTGTCTACGACATTCCTGACGTATTTTAGAGATTAAAGGAGTCCATGGTCAACTCAATCAGTCACTTAGACTTACTCCATTTTAATGAAATAAAACGCACATTTCATATATTATAAACGTATCAACCTAACATAAAAATGTTAAAAGCAGTTTTCAGACTAAGAGTTACTATGTAAGTATCGTCAGCACAATGGCGACAGGTGCGGCAGGTAGACCATAGTTAACCGAAAACCATTTATAATTAGCTATTAATAATTGAGATAGGAAATTTAATTTTAATTTTACTGAGAAGAGCCTATAATTCTTTCTGACTTACAAGTAAATGTATGAAATAATTTACATAAACAAAAAAGCACTATAGTTATTTCATAACATATTTACAAACTCAATTATTGTAAGAATGTATGCTAAATTATTATCCAGCACGAAGTTGAAGAGCAGCAAATCCAGCCCGTAAACTCCACAGTAATTGGACAGGAGCGAAGTATTTACAATCCACCGTATTGACTGTTAAACAACATTGAACTCGAGACTAAACGGTTGTCCGGGCCTAAGCCAATGCTCGCATAGTTTACAGAACGAGCCGATCGGCTTGAAAGTTTGCAGGTACAGTATACACCAAGTGCCAACAGTCGGAGTAACTATTACTCTCGGGCCATCGACGAGACGACTGAATAGCTGAATGAACTCTAACCACAGCTTACCCAGTTTATACAGAACGAGCCGATCAGTTTGAAAGTTTGCAGGTACAGTATACACCAAGTGCCAACAGTCGGAGTAACTATTACTCTCGGGCCATCGACGAGACGACTGAATAGCTGAGTTAACTCTAACCACATCTTACCCAGTTTATACAGAACGAGCCGATCGGCTTGAAAGTTTGCAGGTACAGTATACACCAAGTGCCAACAGTCGGAGTAACTATTACTCTCGGGCCATCGACGAGACGACTGAATAGCTGAATGAACTCTAACCACATCTTACCCAGTTTATACAGAACGAGCCGATCGGCTTGAAAGTTTGCAGGTACAGTATACACCAAGTGCCAACAGTCGGAGTAACTATTACTCTCGGGCCATCGACGAGACGACTGAATAGCTGAATGAACTCTAACCACATCTTACCCAGTTTATACAGAACGAGCCGATCGGCTTGAAAGTTTGCAGGTACAGTATACACCAAGTGCCAACAGTCGGAGTAACTATTACTCTCGGGCCATCGACGAGACGACTGAATAGCTGAATGAACTCTAACCACATCTTACCCAGTTTATACAGAACGAGCCGATCGGCTTGAAAGTTTGCAGGTACAGTATACACCAAGTGCCAACAGTCGGAGTAACTATTACTCTCGGGCCATCGACGAGACGACTGAATAGCTGAATGAACTCTAACCACATCTTACCCAGTTTATACAGAACGAGCCGATCGGCTTGAAAGTTTGCAGGTACAGTATACAACCAAGTGCCAACAGTCGGAGTAACTATTACTCTAGGGCCATCGACGAGACGACTGAATATCTGAATGAACTCTAACCACATCTTACCCAGTTTATACAGAACGAGCCGATGGCTTGAAAGTTTGCAGGTACAGTATACACCAATTGCTAACAGTCGGAGTAACTATTACTCTCGGGCCATCGACGAGACGACTGAATATCTGAATGAACTCTAACCACATCTTACCCAGTTTATACAGAACGAGCCGATCGGCTTGAAAGTTTGCAGGTACAGTATACACCAATTGCTAACAGTCGGAGTAACTATTACTCTCGGGCCATCGACGAGACGACTGAATAGCTGAATGAACTCTAACCACATTTTACCCAGTTTATACAGAACGAGCCGATCGGCTTGAAAGTTTGCAGGTACAGTATACACCAAGTGCTAACAGTCGGAGTAACTATTACTCTCGGGCCATCGACGAGACGACTGAATAGCTGAATGAACTCTAACCACATTTTACCCAGTTTATACAGAACGAGCCGATCGGCTTGAAAGTTTGCAGGTACAGTATACACCAAGTGCTAACAGTCGGAGTAACTATTACTCTCGGGCCATCGACGAGACGACTGAATAGCTGAGTTAACTCTAACCACATCTTGCAGGTACAGTATATACCCAGTGCAGTCTGAGTAACTATTACCCTTAGGCCATTGAGGAGACGATTGAATAGGACTGCGCTCGGAACTGAATGGCTGAGTGAACCCAAACCACAGCGTCCCCAGTTTATACGAATTGAACTACTTTTCTTACATTGTAAGCAGCGTAAGGGGGATAAAAACTGAAATAGGATTCGAAACGTACCAAGGGAAATGGTCTGATACACATAATAGTGTCCTTTACAAATTTAAGACTACGTGAGCAATACTTAAGGTAAAGAAAGAAGTTCTATCTTACCCCCGCAGCACCTGCAGCCCTGGTGGAGTTTATGATCGCTGAATAAGATGGATTAACCACTTTGGAAAACCATATTCGTGACTTCTCACACGTCCGACATTAAAGGCCACGATTCGGAAAGAAAAAGAATTCTTGACAAGACTAAATTCCGCTTCAAATGTCTGTGTACCACAGACTATTACGTCATTCAAATTCAAATTGTATAAATTTTACTAATTTTTGAGGTATTCAACTTTTATAGACAGAACCAAACTAAAAAACGTGTTATTTTCACTGTTAACCATTTTGTATCATGGATACCACTCAATGCAATAACTTTCACTTCATTAGGATCAAATACACAAATGTTGCTCATCACTTGTATACGGTTATGGTGTCGTAGACTCATTCTTAGCGAAAGGCCAACTCAATACAACACGTACAACTCACCGAGGAAATCACTGCTATATGAGTTATGTCTTGTATAAAAAGAAACTCACATAAAACTGGGTATTTAAATACCACCCCTTGGCTTATGTATATCTTATACCATGTCCAAAATATAGCCTTCTCAGAATTCTGAGTGAGACGTTACCAACACATCACGTACACGACGATTGAATAGAAAGGAAACTAGAAATGAGTGACTGATGGGTTGAAGAAATCGCACGCCTAGTAAGAAGTGGACCGATCAGTTTGAAAAGTTGGCAAATACATATGAAGTGCCAGCAGTCTGAGTGAGCTGTTAAACAGAGTGGAATCCAGAAATGAATAACTGATAGGCTCGAGAAATCAATAGTGAACCTGACGAGAAATATAGACCTAACATCTACGTTTGACGTTTGTACTGGCTGCGGTCTATGATTGCAGAGCGTGCTGACATACATCACTTGTCTCTTAATATTGAATCCTACTTCGCAAAAAACTGACTACTACTTGCATAATTTGTTGCAGAAGATTCCTGACTATTCCAACCGTTCCAGTCTGAGTGAGCTGTTAAACAGAACGGAACGCAGAAATAAGTTACTGGCGGGTTCAAGCAATCGCACGCCTAGTAAAAAGTGAGCCGATCAGTGTGACAGGTTGGCAGGTACACATAAAGTGCCAGCAGTCTGAGTGAGCTGTTAAACAGAACGGACAGCAGAAATAAGTTACTGGCGGGTTCAAACAATCGCACGCCTAGTAAAAAGTGAGCCGATCAGTGTGACAGGTTGGCAGGTACACATAAAGTGCCAGCAGTGTGAGTGAGCTGTTAAACAGAACGGACAGCAGAAGTAAGAGACTGGTGGGCTCAAACAATCGCACGCATAGTAAAAAGTGAGCCGATCAGTTTGAAAAGTTGGCAGGTACACATGAAGTGCCAGCAGTCTGAGTGAGCTGTTAAACAGAACAGACAGCAGAAGTAAGAGACTGGTGGGCTCAAGCAATCGCACGCATAGTAAAAAGTGAGCCGATCAATGTGACAGGTTGGCAGGTACACATGAAGTGCCAGTAGTCTGAGTGAGCTGTTAAACAGAACAGACAGCAGAAGTAAGAGACTGGTGGGCTCAAACAATCGCACGCCTAGTAAAAAGTGAGCCGATCAGTTTGAAAAGTTGGCAGGTACACATGAAGTGCCAGCAGTCTGAGTGAGCTGTTAAACAGAACAGACAGCAGAAGTAAGAGACTGGTGGGCTCAAACAATCGCACGCATAGTAAAAAGTGAGCCGATCAGTTTGAAAAGTTGGCAGGTACACATGAAGTGCCAGCAGTCTGAGTGAGCTGTTAAACAGAACAGACAGCAGAAGTAAGAGACTGGTGGGCTCAAACAATCGCACGCATAGTAAAAAGTGAGCCGATCAGTGTGACAGGTTGGCAGGTACACATGAAGTGCCAGCAGTCTGAGTGAGCTGTTAAACAGAACAGACAGCAGAAGTAAGAGACTGGTGGGCTCAAACAATCGCACGCATAGTAAAAAGTGATCCGATCAGTGTGAAAAGTTGGCAGGTACACATGAAGTGCCAGCAGTCTGAGTGAGCTGTTAAACAGAACGGTCAGCAGAAGTAAGAGACTGGTGGGTTCAAACAATCGCGCGCATAGTAAGAAGTGAGCCGATCAGTTTTCAAAAGTTGGCAGGTACACATGAAGTGCCAGCAGTCTGAGTGAGCTGTTAAACAGAACGGTCAGCAGAAGTAAGAGACTGGTGGGTTCAAACAATCGCGCGCGCATAGTAAGAAGTGAGCCGATCAGTTTGAAAAGTTGGCAGGTACACATGAAGTGCCAGCAGTCTGAGTGAGCCGTTAAACAGAACGGACAGCAGAAGTAAGAGACTGGTGGGCTCAAGCAATCGCACGCATAGTAAAAAGTGAGCCGATCAGTGAAAGGTTGGCAGGTACACATGAAGTGCCAGTAGTCTGAGTGAGCTGTTAAACAGAACAGACAGCAGAAGTAAGAGACTGGTGGGCTCAAACAATCGCACGCATAGTAAAAAGTGAGCCGATCAGTTTGAAAAGTTGGCAGGTACACATGAAGTGCCAGCAGTCTGAGTGAGCTGTTAAACAGAACAGACAGCAGAAGTAAGAGACTGGTGGGCTCAAACAATCGCACGCATAGTAAAAAGTGAGCCGATCAGTTTGAAAAGTTGGCAGGTACACATGAAGTGCCAGCAGTCTGAGTGAGCTGTTAAACAGAACAGACAGCAGAAGTAAGAGACTGGTGGGCTCAAACAATCGCACGCATAGTAAAAAGTGAGCCGATCAGTTTGAAAGGTTGGCAGGTACACATGAAGTGCCAGCAGTCTGAGTGAGCTGTTAAACAGAACAGACAGCAGAAGTAAGAGACTGGTGGGCTCAAACAATCGCACGCATAGTAAAAAGTGAGCCGATCAGTTTGAAAAGTTGGCAGGTACACATGAAGTGCCAGCAGTCTGAGTGAGCTGTTAAACAGAACAGACAGCAGAAGTAAGAGACTGGTGGGCTCAAACAATCGCACGCATAGTAAGAAGTGAGCCGATCAGTTTGAAAAGTTGGCAGGTACACATGAAGTGCCAGCAGTCTGAGTGAGCTGTTAAACAGAACGGACAGCAGAAGTAAGAGACTGGTGGGCTCAAACAATCGCACGCATAGTAAGAAGTGAGCCGATCAGTTTGAAAAGTTGGCAGGTACACATGAAGTGCCAGCAGTCTGAGTGAGCTGTTAAACAGAACGGTCAGCAGAAGTAAGAGACTGGTGGGTTCAAACAATCGCGCGCATAGTAAGAAGTGAGCCGATCAGTTTCAAAAGTTGGCAGGTACACATGAAGTGCCAGCAGTCTGAGTGAGCCGTTAAACAGAACGGACAGCAGAAGTAAGAGACTGGTGGGTTCAAACAATCGCGCGCATAGTAAGAAGTGAGCCGATCAGTTTCAAAAGTTGGCAGGTACACATGAAGTGCCAGCAGTCTGAGTGAGCCGTTAAACAGAACGGACAGCAGAAGTAAGAGACTGGTGGGCTCAAACAATCGCACGCATAGTAAAAAGTGAGCCGATCAATGTTTGACAGGTTGGCAGGTACACATGAAGTGCCAGTAGGTACACATGAAGTGAGCAGTCTGAGTGAGCTGTTAAACAGAACAGACAGCAGAAGTAAGAGACTGGTGGGCTCAAACAATCGCACGCATAGTAAGAAGTGAGCCGATCAGTTTGAAAAGTTGGCAGGTACACATGAAGTGCCAGCAGTCTGAGTGAGCTGTTAAACAGAACAGACAGCAGAAGTAAGAGACTGGTGGGCTCAAACAATCGCACGCATAGTAAGAAGTGAGCCGATCAGTTTGAAAAGTTGGCAGGTACACATGAAGTGCCAGCAGTCTGAGTGAGCTGTTAAACAGAACAGACAGCAGAAGTAAGAGACTGGTGGGCTCAAACAATCGCACGCATAGTAAGAAGTGAGCCGATCAGTTTGAAAAGTTGGCAGGTACACATGAAGTGCCAGCAGTCTGAGTGAGCTGTTAAACAGAACAGACAGCAGAAGTAAGAGACTGGTGGGCTCAAACAATCGCACGCATAGTAAGAAGTGAGCCGATCAGTTTGAAAAGTTGGCAGGTACACATGAAGTGCCAGCAGTCTGAGTGAGCTGTTAAACAGAACAGACAGCAGAAGTAAGAGACTGGTGGGCTCAAACAATCGCACGCATAGTAAGAAGTGAGCCGATCAGTTTGAAAAAGTTGGCAGGTACACATGAAGTGCCAGCAGTCTGAGTGAGCTGTTAAACAGAACGGACAGCAGAAGTAAGAGACTGGTGGGCTCAAACAATCGCACGCATAGTAAGAAGTGAGCCGATCAGTTTCAAAAGTTGGCAGGTACACATGAAGTGCCAGCAGTCTGAGTGAGCTGTTAAACAGAACAGACAGCAGAAGTAAGAGACTGGTGGGCTCAAACAATCGCACGCATAGTAAGAAGTGAGCCGATCAGTTTGAAAAGTTGGCAGGTACACATGAAGTGCCAGCAGTCTGAGTGAGCTGTTAAACAGAACGGACAGCAGAAGTAAGAGACTGGTGGGCTCAAACAATCGCACGCATAGTAAGAAGTGAGCCGATCAGTTTGAAAAGTTGGCAGGTACACATGAAGTGCCAGCAGTCTGAGTGAGCTGTTAAACAGAACGGACAGCAGAAGTAAGAGACTGGTGGGCTCAAACAATCGCACGCATAGTAAGAAGTGAGCCGATCAGTTTGAAAAGTTGGCAGGTACACATGAAGTGCCAGCAGTCTGAGTGAGCCACAACTCACGGGCCACAGGCATGAATAATTGACTGCACCAGCCACGGTCCCGTGTTTATTACCTGGCCCGTGCCTCACCGCAGCGGGCATCTGTCTCAGATTCCCCGACTCATACCGCACTCACTATTAATATGATATTTATATGTTCGTAATTTTAATGCAAACAAATAATTTTCAAGTTTTTTTATCACAAAACAGTACAACGAATTCTGAAATGTGGTGTTTATTACACGCAATTGACACTAATCTGGGTTACTTGAAACAGTTAAACTATTTATTTGAATTCTCTAACACAAATTTGTTTTTAAATAATTAAAAATATACCTTAAAAACCTTTGTTTTGTGTCTAATGCCTATGAACATCAAAAGATTTAAACTAGTTTCACCACACACAATACACATCGACAGTAAATATTTTAAGGTTCTAGGTACTATCCAATATGAAACAGACCTTTGCAAGGATTTCAATGTGAGAGCTCTGTTAACAGTATTGAAAATTAGCACTCTGATCACAGAGATATCTACTATATTGTATAAGTTAGCTTAATATTATTACTTCCTAATTACTATAATGACAGGACTAAGACCGTAGTCCCTCGGAATAGTATATGGAATACCTAACTATGTAATGCCTCTATGTGTCTTTCAACATCCTCTTTTAAACCCTGGTACCAAAGCAACAACACTGATTATGCTACCTTATTGTATGGATGGGCATACTTTTTTAGTGCATACCCTTAAATTAAACCAAATTTGTCCATATTTATTCAATAACAAGACGGATAGGAAATTAAGATTTGACAATTTGTTTGAATAATTTGTATATGAAGTACCGATGGAAAGCCTTTGGTTACATACGTAAAATAGATATGGCAGAGAAATGTACGTGACGACGTAGTAAAGTGGATGAAAACCGTAAATATATTTGTCTAGGTATAAAATACTTGCTGCATGATAATCTCATACGTAACACAAAATAAATGTTAGAGATATAGCCTTGAAAAGTGTTTTATAAATATGTATATCACAATATAAATAAACCTTTTAACACTTTTTTTGTAAACTTTTATTTTTGTTACAATGTACATTTCGAAATCTGTGATTTCATCTTCATGTAACAAAAATAAAAGTTTACAAAAAAAGTGTTAAAAGGTTTATTTATATTGTGATATACAAAATAAATATTGTTTTATGGTATCTGTGGTGGGAATCATGGTTTATTTTATTATAGGGCCAAAATACATCGTAATTTAACTTGATAGTTTCAATTCAATTTTTCATTTTATTATATGATGCAAAATTAAACTTCGTATCACAACAAAATGTGGTATGGTAAATGTGAAAGGAAAAGTTTACCTCTCGAAATTTCCTTTGAGTGGCGTTCTAGATCTGTTTATAAAATGTATTTATTACATTAATCCACGTAAATACATTATAATCGTTTTTAAATCGTTTAATTAAATATGGTGGTCTTCGGTCATACCCTCTGTACCATTTCCTCCAATGACAAATTTCTTGATATAAATCCACCAGGATCAAAAGTGGTTTTACTTTATAAGTTTTTAGCAGCATTTTAACTATTTTTGGTATACAATGTTAAAACTGATACTAACTTTATAATACGTACCGCGACTTTAGTAAGTAAATTTGGAAAAGGTTACAACTAATAATTTTAAATTTAATTTTACTGAACCCTTTAGTACGATGCAGTCTGTTTTGTGATCGCGGACCAAAACCAAATAATCTAAAATAGGAATAAAGTCTAAAATTAGAAATAAACAAATTAACAGCCAATTTTAATTTATTTTACTCGTAGTCCACAAGGAACAATGACTATTTTGGTGCTTAATAACCCAGGTATGATACATCTAAACATAATAACAAAAGAACATTCTTATATTAAATTATGTACTTTGCTGCTTACTATATTGCAACTTTTAAAAATAATTCAACCGTATACAATTCTACCAGGTAGGGTATTTCAAATATTATTACGACTTAAGTTTTAAAATAATTAATATAGTTACGTACGTAATAAGCTGTGGATATAGTGCCCAACCAAACCACTTAGGCCTAAATTATTTAAAGAGGGTAAAAATATTCTTTAAAAAATCATTAAATTGGTTTGATCAACAAAAAGGTTGCATTTTAGATCCTTTTTATTGTGATAAAAATATTTTCTACTTATTAAAAAAATCGACATTTAAAGTTAGACCACCAAAATCGTTCACAAACTAAACTATTAGCGCAATGAATAAACAACACAATGATAACGTCAATATTTCTCATTTCCTATTTACCGATGAACTATTTCAATAATTATTCCTTGTTTGTTGTTTTAGCTTAGAGAGCAATAATGTTGATGTATATTACATTCAGCAAACAACCGCTAAGTAAATATTTACAGTAGTACCAATTTAGTAATTTAAAACTAAATAAATACCAAATCGTTTGGCACATATGTTACAATTATATATAGTATCGTCTTCTATACCTAGTAACGCATTACAATATAGCATCATATACTACAGCAGCTAGTGACACGTTTATTTTGTACATAACAACGTTTACACCAACTTGTGCCGCATTGTTATAGATACAGTAGTCGTTTGATACAGATGTCACAATGATATATACAGTAGTATCGTCTTCTATACCTAGTGACTCATTACAATATAGCGTTATATACTACAGCAGCTAGTGACAAAATTTGAACGTAACACTGTCTACACCAACTAGTGCTGCATTGTTACATATAATCGTTTCGCACAGATGTCACAATGATATATAGTATCGTCTTCTATACCTAGTGACGCATTACAATATAGCGTTATATACTACAGCAGCTAGTGACAAATTTGTACATAACACTGTCTACACCAACTAGTGCTGCATTGTTATAGATACAGTAGTCGTTTGATACAGATGTCACAATGATATATAGTATCGTCTTCTATACCTAGTGACGCATTACAATATAGCGTTATATACTACAGCAGCTAGTGACACATTTATTTTGTACATAACAACGTTTACACCAACTTGTGCCGCATTGTTATAGATACAGTAGTCGTTTGATACAGATGTCACAATGATATATAGTATCGTCTTCTATACCTAGTGACGCATTACAATATAGCGTTATATACTACAGCAGCTAGTGACAAATTTGTACATAACACTGTCTACACCAACTAGTGCTGCATTGTTACATATAATCGTTTGCACAGATGTCACTATGATATATAGTATCGTCTTCTATACCTAGTGACATATTTGTACATAACATCGTCTACACCAACTAGTGCAGCATTGTTATATATAATCGTTTGCACAGATGTCACAATGATATATAGTATCGTCTTCTATACCTAGTGACGCATTATAATATAGCATCATATACTACAGGAGCTAGTGACAAATTTGTACATAACATCGTCTACACCAACTAGTGACGCATTGTTATAGATAATCGTTTCGCACAGATGTCACAATGATATATAGTATCGTCTTCTATACCTAGTGACGCATTATAATATAGCATCATATACTACAGGAGCTAGTGACACATTTGTACAGAACATCGTCTACACCAACTAGTGACGCATTGTTATAGATAATCGTTTGCACAGATGTCACTATGATATATAGTATCGTCTTCTATATCTAGTGACATATTTGTACATAACATCGTCTACACCAACTAGTGACGCATTGTTATAGATAATCGTTTCGCACAGATGTCACAATGATATATAGTATCGTCTTCTATACCTAGTGACGCATTATAATATAGCATCATATACTACAGCAGCTAGTGACACATTTGTACAGAACATCGTCTACACCAACTAGTGACGCATTGTTATAGATAATCGTTTGCACAGATGTCACTATGATATATAGTATCGTCTTCTATACCTAGTGACATATTTGTACAGAACATCGTCTACACCAACTAGTGACGCATTGTTATAGATAATCGTTTGCACAGATGTCACTATGATATATAGTATCGTCTTCTATATCTAGTGACATATTTGTACAGAACATCGTCTACACCAACTAGTGACGCATTGTTATAGATAATCGTTTCGCACAGATGTCACTATGATATATAGTATCGTCTTCTATACCTAGTGACGCATTACAATATAGCATCATATACTACAGCAGCTAGTGACACATTTGTACAGAACATCGTCTACACCAACTAGTGACGCATTGTTATAGATAATCGTTTGCACAGATGTCACTATGATATATAGTATCGTCTTCTATATCTAGTGACATATTTGTACATAACATCGTCTACACCAACTAGTGCAGCATTGTTATAAATAATCGTTTGCACAGATGTCACTATGATATATAGTATTGTCTTCTATATATAGTGACATATTTGTACATAACATCGTCTACACCAACTAGTGCAGCATTGTTATAGATAATCGCTTCGCACAGATGTCACAATGATATATAGTATCGTCTTCTATACCTAGTGACGCATTACAATATAGCATCATATACTACACCAACTAGTGCCGCATTGTTGTAGGTAATCGTTAGGCGCAAACGTTACAATGATATATAATGTCGTCTGCTACAGCTAGTGACGAATTTGTATGATATGAAATCGCTTACTACAGATAATGTTATATTGTTGTATAATACTCCCATTTGAAAAAAGTGTCTAATAAACGTTTGAGGTAGAACAGATGGGATTGCTTACTTACTTACTAGTGTGTAACATAAACCTTTATTCCTTGTGTTGAGTTAATAAATAGCTTCTTACTCTAATGGGCGAGAGAAATATAATTTCATTTTAGTGATGACGTGTTTCAAAGTACAAATATCCATCATCGTTGAGGGCGCATAGAAAGTATAAGAAACTACCCAACAAATTATAGCAGGGATTGTTAGTCGTGATATATTTTCATGGGAAAATTGCAGTAAAAGGTAGAGAAACTTTGCCTTTGAGTTATAACATTGAAGTATTTATGGCCTCACAGCACTTCTCTTTGCTGATAATATTTATATGTGTTTAAAAATCTAAACTAACAATCAAGAGCCTATCCAGTGATTATTTATTGTTGAATCTAAGATTATCTTTTTATTTTGAAAGTACAACCCAGAAAACATTCTTTAAGTTTTAAAACATTCATACATTTAATATTTTCAGTGACTACAAAAAAAGAAAATGTCAGTACCAAATTTATTTGTGATAATTTGTAGTTGTAGGTTTTTAATATCAAGCATAAACTATACTATTAAACTTATTAAAAAGAAATAAACAATAATAGGAATCAAATAAAAGTAACCAAAGTTTTAGTTTACAAAGGTTATTACTTGTCATTGAAAGTTTAATCCATTCAGTAAAATCAGTAGTATATAATGTTTTTTTTCCTAACATAACATGTTAATATTATATTTGAAATGTTATCGTTCTCTTTCTCACATCAGTCCTTAATTTTTTCTCATTTAAGAACGTTTATTTTGTTCTATAAAATATCCTTTATACAATGTTTTTTGGAAAAATTCTAAACTTCGTAATTAAAAAAAAATTAATTTGTTTGTTTATTGCTACTTAACGCTTAAGGTGAAGTAAAAACAAATCAAAGTAAAATCATGTTATTATATAAGCGTCATAAAATAATTCAATTATCACAACAGTTTCTTCATTTGTATTTCGTAAAGGTTTACTTCGGCACTTATTTTTACTTGCATTTCTTACATCGTATCGTATGGTATGGTACTACTTTGCTTCTTGCAACATCGTTGTTGTTAGTAACATTTATTTCAATGTAAAAAAAAACAAAAAAGACATTTTTACATCCTCCAATCAGCATAGGAAGGTAATGTGATTGTTGTCTGAATAAACAATGTTAGCTCGTAGCTAACGTGAAGCTGATTTCATACTGATTTAATTGTTTAACAATTAAAAGTTTAAACAATTTCATAACACAAGATTAGATATATTGATGGCGTGTTTGGACAAGAAGCCTGCGGCGCAATACATGTAGGTATGTTATCATTTGACTTCATTTTTTCTTAGAGAGGAATTCTGAGAACGGATTTTAAGGGAACCGTGTAACCAAAAAATCGAAAAATTGTCAATTTTCGGGTTATAATTTAAAATAATTCTACTCTTTTTCCTGTTTAAAATGATGTATAAATTATAAAAATATTATAAGTATAAATGCTTGAAAATTTTTTTTGAAGTTTGCTATACACGATAAACCAAGCTGTGGGCTGTGTCCTAAAGGAGAATCATCATGGTGTAAATATCAGCAAAATAAAGAAAAATATGACCATACTTCACATTTTCATCTGCCTGATGCTATCATGGAGGTTGTAAAGCCTATATACAAGGATCTAGCTGCACCTGATTTACTAAAAAAATGCTTGCATGGAAAAAGCTAGAACCCCAATGAATCCTTCAACAATGTAGTATGGAACCGAATTCCGAAGAATACATTTGTTCAACTAAAAACACTTCAACTGGGAGCTTATGATGCAGTTAGTGCCTTCAACAAAGGAAACATCAGCAAGTGCTTGGTTCTGAAAAATTTGGGCCTTCAAGTTGGAAAACACTCTGCAAAAGTATTCAAAACCTTTGATGACCAGCGCATATGGAGAGCGGATCGACTAAATGCAGAAATTAAAAAAAAGCCAGACAGTCAAAACAACTATCTAAAAAGAAACTGGAGGAGTTGTATGCTGAGGAAGAGGGGCCAGACCAACCGTCATCTGCATCTGGATCGTATTAAATAAATAGGCAATGTCAAAAATTCTCTTTGTTTTCTTTATTTTGCGTTTTCCGAAAGTTTACTTTTTTATTATGTATGTACCTTTATCTCAGCAACCATACAAGATATCAAGATACAGTTTTTTTTGTTGTGTTTGTCTTATAGCCTTCTACATTTTTATAACTTTTGGTTGTTGTAAATTATACCAAAGCATTTTTTACAAAATTAAAACATATTTTTTTAAAATAATTTTGTTAACACTTACAAAAAAAATTAACAAAACTCCTACTATGAACCAATTATTACAAAAAAGTTATAAATGTGTACAAAAAGGTGTATAGTACATAAGGTAAAAAATTTCAAGCACACATTTTTTATAGTTTTTGAGAAAAAGGTACATAAAGTTGGCAAAATTAACATGGGAAGGATAGAGGTTACGTGGTCCCCTTAATTGACTTGGAAATCGATCAGTTTGAAGAATGAAGAAACATTATCCACATCTTAACAATCCAGATTTATACGTGGTCAGTTACGTAGGTAATACTACAAGCTAAAGTCACAATTATATAAATCATAATCATTCAACAATATCAACTACTCGATTTTGCAAATTATTACAAGATTCCTAGGAAAGGAATTATTAATTTTTTACAATTACTTTGAAATTAATAAATGTAATACATTTGTAATTGGAACGTATTTTCGTTTATAAAAGTGAAACACTGGTAGGTCAATAGAATGATAAAAAATAACACTCGAGATGGGAATATTAAATATTAAGAAGAATATATCATCGTCTTTCAGTTCATTTTAACAACAAATTAAAACATAATTTCTTAAATACAGACAATATGTTTGTAAAACGATAATTTCATTTAATATATATCGATTAATATAAGGTCGGATTATTTATATGATTAGTTATTTTTAACAAAACCTATGAACAATGCGTAAGTATCTCTGAAGCCTCTAGAACAACATGAAAGAAATATATAATTTTTTTCAATTTAATACGTTGAAACTGTTGTTATACTTTATACTACGCTGACTGTACTTTTACTTACATTTTCAAAATAAGATAACTAAAATTCATCTACTTCATGACATAAATTTGTAGCAATATTAAATCCAACTTATCAGTTGTTTTGTAATACACGAATTACATTGCCAAAATGTTATACACATATAAATGAAGTTTATTTTTACAATAATAACAAGTACAAGGTTTCAAATATAGAAATTTAACATTATATGAAGTATACAGGAATAAATGTAAAAAGTAACAGAACAGAAAAGATGACAGAGAAACATTAATGAAAGAGTAGTTCCAGAGGAAGAAGTGGATCACGAGTAGAAAGGCCCTCTTGATATGGATTTTCGCAGTTAGGGAGGGGTTGCTGGTGGGGGTGGGGTGGGACAGCTCAGTTCTCCCCCTCTATAAGCACTGCCGACTATTAATTAACGTAGGACACGTTGTCTAAGACCTAACAAATAATGAGATCGTCTTCTAGCTCACGATTTATTCCTCTGGAAAACATTTATTCATGATTGTGAAGAAATTTATAAACTTCAGTTACAGAATGTGGTAAATTAGTTTACACGGCCGTCAATAACTTATAAATGTCAAGAATACTACTTGCAATTGTTTCAAAGCTAAACTAACAAGCTAAGTTTATTGGTGACATAATTGGGATATGAACTAGTTGCACAAGTGATCCGACAACGTTCCAAACTAGTTCTGCATCATTAACTGTGGTTAACATTGTATATTTATTACTGTAACTACGAAAGCGGATATACCAACTCTCAATTTGTGTAATTTATAGCATAAGATACTCGTGAACGTCTAAAATCTACAGAAAATGTGCTGCGTTGAAAGTATGCACACCTAAAATTATTACCGTGAAAATCAGACAAAAGTAATTGTGACTTAATTTTCACTTTTCTTGCAATTGCTTTTACAAAATTGGCGGAAAAAATCTTGTGTTGTCTCTCTAAATTTTTGACATATTCAGTGTTTCTCAATTTGCTAAGGGTCATATTGAGTAACTCCCAAACCACTTAAGTAAGGACAAATTCTGAGTAAGACAGTATATGAATCAAATAACTCATAAAACTGTGTTGTATGGCATGTTCGAACGCCATATACAGGGTTTTGAAAAAGTCCGGTCAAAAATACTTTTAGAGATTAACTTGAGAGATAAAAATGAAATATTACATGGCCGCATTGATAAAGTTGGATACTATTTAAAATGTATTGATAACACTAGAAAATAATAAGACGAATACTCCAATTTAGACCAAGAACAGCCAAAAATATTATCCATGAAACAGATAACTTTTTTGAGAGGGCTACATGGATACAAAATACTGTAATAGGCAACACTAACTGTGGCGGAATGTTTTTAGCTATCTTTATTTAAGTCCAAAATTGTAATTCGCTTTTCAATACACCCTATTCATACAATAAAGGGCGTTCGGAGGATACCAAAGGTACGTATATGACTTCTCTAGAGTGATACTATACAACCTCCATGTCCTGAAAAATAGATCAGATCGCAAATCCCAAAACGTAGTGTTAATGATGTTTTTTATCACTGAACGATGGCAAATGATCGGAAAATCCTGTTTCCTCGACAACGTCCGTGCGCTGGATACTGAAGGGCGTAGCTGCTAGAAGACCCGTTTAAACAGATATAAACATTCCAAGTCAGTTGAAGTTTAAGTTTCCAGATGAAGAGTACTACAAGGATACTCAAGAATATCAATTTAACATAGCACCCGGATGAATCCAGACACTAATGGTTCGATAGGTTGGGGGCTTCTAGAGGCAATAATAGCAATAGAAGTCAATTCATCAAGTGTTGAGAGTTAGATCCCACCCATTTCTTAGGAGGGTTCACTTTTGACTGGTTCATACCTTCCAGTTGAATGCACACTGGGCACAGCAAAAATCGTCTTGTCACTTAAATCTGAGTAACCTTATGAATGTCCAGGAGAGCCACATCACTAACTGAAAATGTCGAGTTTCTGGGGTGCAAGGGTAATTCGATAATTCTAGTCGACTGCGGGAGATGACTGTTGGAGTTGGTGGGATTCGTAGAATTCTTGCTAGTCTAGACATAAAGGTGTGCCACACCCTGCCTATGTACTTTGACAGGAGAGGCTGGTTCAGAGTTGGCATAATTTAAGATTACTGCCCTAAATTCTTCCTCATGAATCTCGATAGGAGGCGGCCTCTACCCCCAACCTTACCCACCAAGAATATCCTGCCGCTTCGGAAGTAGCGCAAAGGTCCTTATAGGACTATGTGCAATTTTGTAAGCTTCTTCTCGTAAGAGAACAAGATCCCACCCATCACGTGACGATTACATTGTTTGGTTCTCCAGCAGCGCGAACTAACAGGAGCGCCAATGGATAAACAGCAAGGCGCAAGTGACCGCTTGTGAACTCGGCGCGGCGTATCGATATTCTAGGAACTAGCTCGGTTCACGTGGACTTTCCTGGGATTCTCTACCGATTGATCTTTACCCCCAGACCTTTGCCGTATTGGGGCGGAGCATTACTCTCAACACTCGATGAACGAATATAAAACCTTCTATTATTCATAAAAGACTTTCAGGAGCAAGTGCTCTTCCAGCAGAAGTTTTAAAATGACAAACCCTTAACGTCCCTAAATGTTTGCATAATGTCCTTCACGTAAAAAAGGGGTTTGCTGTATTTTTTACACTGAACACTCTGGCGGATTTGTGTACACGGGTGCGATAACGAGACGTTCCTGTCAGGAAAGGAAAGCTGTTCAAACACATCATGTGTGTCTAATGCTGACATAAACACCAGGTATTGACTACCCGTCACACGTCAGGCAGACGAGGTGGTTTGGTTACTTGATTCACTAACCGACATTTATAATGGCGGCGCTTTTACGTCCTTTAAATTGACACCTTCAAATGACAACTTTAGACAATCATTTAGACGTAAATACAATTCGTACATCTTTAACATCTTTGTACATAGTTGTCAGGGTACTTTCATAACGTAACGGAAACGTTGCGTAAACGACTTAAATAAACGACAAATGAAGTCAAACTATTGCTTAAAAGTAGTCTTCGCCCATAATTTAGGACATACAAAAATACCTTATAAAGTAGGTTTATAATATGAAATTAGCAAAAAATATACAATCTTTCAAATCTTTACTTTCTATACATTTTTATTAAACGATTAATTTTTTATTTCACAGTTTACTAAAAAATAGTTTTGTTAAGGAATTAAAAGTATGTACTGATATTGTATTATTGGGATCTGACTCAATGAAATAAATACTGAATGGAATAAAATATTTTAAAAGTATTAATTATTAAACGAAAAATGTGTCCTTTAAGTAAGATGAGAATGTATACTCCATTTGTAAGTTAGGATTGAAACATAACTCTAAAAACAACTTGAATTGCTGAACACATGTGCTATATGTAAAATACCCTAGTACAGCTATTATACACTGCAAAGACATAACTTTAATACTACAAAGACATAAGGTAAAAAGATACTTGAAGTAAAACAGGCTTTATTAATTTATCTTAAGCACAATGTTATAGAAAGGTATCGTTTACGTAATCATGTTAAAAAGACGTTACTTTAAATATTTTAAACGGCTAATCTTTAAATTCGCAAGTTTACTTGTGTATAGCCAGTTCACCAGCATGTATTCTTAAATAAACTTCCTATATACGCCTGCATGTTGCAAGTTTGTATTTTATGATATTCATACAGAGTGATCAAATTTTGTGTGACAAAATATTTTGAGTCTATGGTAAATGTGACATAATGGTGAGTTTAGTTAGTTTTTAAATTAATTAATTTAAGTTTTTTTTTGTTGAAAAAGCTGTGTTTGTTAACAAGTCTTCAGTGCCAGCGGGCTTGATACTTCCTCTGAGCAGCACGCGCATTTCCACTACAACATCCGTTTAGTGCAAAGGAGTATACTCTACAGTGGAGGTTCCAGTAATTCACAGCTTGGATGAGGAATGGTGTAAATGAGGACGACTAAATGAATGTACGATACTGGGGAAAGAAAAGATAAGGAATTGAAACATCAATAAAGGATGTGATAAGATAAGGAATTGAACCATCGATAAAGGATGTGGTAGATAAGGAATTGAAACATCGATAAAGGATGTGATCATTAATTCAGGAATAGCATCCACGTTTGAAACTGCTTTATCTTTCATTATCATCAATTCTTTCTGTTATAATATACTGTTATAAAACAAATAAATCGACAAGTAATTATTTAAATTTATATATTGATCACTATATTTTAACATTTAAAACTGATAAAGTAGGTCCCAGAATAACTATGTCATAATTAATCAAATGACATATTATTTTTGAGTGTATTATAGTTTCTAATTTCTCTATACATTGGGCTTTAAGTTGATTAAATTATTTTTTAAGTTGTTACGAAAGTTCCCAACTTTGCACTTTGATTCGACCCGAAGATCAAAAGTTTCTTTTCTTATTCTTCAGACCAATAACTTTTCCGGAGTAGAAATTGAACGGATGATCTAAAGATGATGTAATTTGTTTACATAGTAGTTGTTGAGAAATATCAGATGTGGCGAAAATGCTGGCTTTTTTTAAGAAAAACTTAAAATATTTAATGTACAAGTTAACGTATGAGTTTGAATTTGTTATACCCATTATTCTGTCACATTTACATTGCATAAAACCCAAAAAGATGTATTAGGCCACGAACCAATCGTTCTATATCCGTGATAAAATAGTACAGTTTTAAATTATAAACAAAGTTTTAACATTTACTTA
The DNA here is from genome assembly GCF_021130785.1 of Homalodisca vitripennis. Classification (NCBI taxonomy): domain Eukaryota; kingdom Metazoa; phylum Arthropoda; class Insecta; order Hemiptera; family Cicadellidae; genus Homalodisca; species Homalodisca vitripennis. Next base: position 181,695,650 of record NC_060209.1, on the reverse strand, counting down.
TTATTAAAAACATTACAATATTCGCGTTTAACAAATTTCATTTAATTTCGTGCTGTGTATTAACAAATCTAAAACAGTTATTTGTTGTAATTATGACGTTAATGTGTCGTAACCATCTTAAAAGAACCTAACTCGCAACTAAGAGTGTTTAAAATACTTACCTTAGTTTTAAAACAACAAGTAATTTATATCCTTGATGTTTACATTGACAAATTCAAATTATTAAAAAACACATCCAAACAGGAAAACTGAAATTCGGGTATTTTTCAGCGTAAAAATGGTTGAATATCAACTCAGCCCGTATATAAGTTATGGTTTTAATATTACAAAAGACAAACTGATAGATTATCGCAGAATAATGGAACCATAACTAAAGTTATTGGTTCAAATATTATTTTACGATCTCATACTTTACAAACCAATGTTATTATAAAATAAGAACTTTAAAAATGAACCTTTCTTAAAGTTTCAGACAAGGCTATGACTGATTTTCGCTAAATATTTATTTACAGTTAGTACGTAAATGCACTTGGCAATACATCGAAGTGTAAGGCATATAATTCACTGTTCTTGTGCCAATTTGATGGCAATGAACTGATTAAGAAAACCGAGTTTTCAACTTACGGCCCACCTTTGTCACTTCCACCCTGGGGGGAAAGTAAAGTTGAAATGAAACCCTCATTATGTTTCATCAGCCGTCTCCCCCTTACACGCCTTGACAATCTTACAAATAAAATGGAACTCTTCGCATCACGTCAATGGTGATGTTGAGGGCTCTTGACTCTTCAACTCTATAAGACACCCACTTCACTTCTATAGCGTCGTGTCAATTTGATTGAACTATGGTTTGCGCTAAAACAATCATTTTAACAATTTGTCAAAACAATGTTTTAATTGATTTAATAACATTAGAAACACGTTTTAAAGTAATTTATCGTATTTATGAGTAGTCAAACGTTAATGAGAGACTAGGCCAATAGGTATCAAGACCACTGATAATCCAGGAGCTAAGCGCCAATTTGGACTGTACAAGCATACGACAAGCATGGTTTTTCTTGAAATTGATATACAAAGTTGCCCTCAGAAAAAAATTGCTCATCTCCGGGGCTAGTTTTGGCAGAGTTCGAAATGAGAGAGTACAAAAAGGTTAAAATATAAAACGATATTATTTCCTACCAGATCATATCTTATACCTTGATACCCAGATCCACCTAAAGACCACCACCAGGCACATCAATAACAATTATATCAACGTCAGGACACTAGATACAGAGTTTTGCTGAAAGTTATCACTTTAAGGGTCTGTATATGGTTATCTGATACTGATTTAGCATTAATTTATGTGTATATTGGTTAGTTTTAGGTTTTACATCGGTTATTTTTAGGTTTTACAAACAATAAAAAAACTTAATCTGAAGAAAAAAAAATAATTTCATGTTTCTAACCCTTTTGAAACCCAGTCAATTAGATTTACACTAAAACCATCACGCATGACGATCGATTTCCTTAGGAAATTTCTCTATCGTTTTCAAGAAATCGTGTACTTGTACAATGAAAATTGGCTCTTGACTATGAAGATCACCATAACTCTAGATGGTTTTTAGGGGCTCTTCCGTCGCCAATACCATACATTAAATTGAGTACACCAAATGTTTTAAAGAATAGATAGTCCAAACCTATTTACAAAATTGTATTAATTGACCTCCCCAGGAATCGAACCCATAACCTCTCAGTTACAGAACCATAGCCTTACCCCCTAGGCTACGGAAGCAGGTCAAGCAGCGGTTTAATGTATATCGTACTTGTCATGACGTTGAAAGTTCAATTGTATTTAACTTATCTCCTAGTAGAAATCCGCGTTTATATTCAAGCAGGCGAGCTCTGGCTTGATGAATATTCCGTTGTGTTTGTGTAAACATGAATATGTATACAGGTATATAGTTTAACGATTGAGTAATTTACATAGCAACATATTGTCGGTTAGAAAATCTTGAAACGAATATAACTGTACAGAAGGGTGTGAATATCGTGCTCCTAAGCTGCTTTTGCCAACTGACTTTAACTTCATATAAAAGTATTTTAATTGCTAATTTTCTTCATTAGCAACTCACCGTTTGACTGAGGCCTTTGCCGTAATCCCACACCCACCGCACTCTGTCTTTATCATCGTCGCTGTGCAATATTTCACTGTCATAAATTATCTTGGTTACATTACGAGTATACATGGAAAACTGTGAAATATGAAATGAAATAAGGACTTTATTGAGATGCGAAGTTACTAATATAAATTCCCCTCTATCACTTAACCTGACAACTAAGCAGGCAGACGTAAATACAATAGACACAAGTGTCGAAATTAAGAATAAGACTTGTTCGCGTCAACTACGAATAGCCTCCTACCTACACGCAAGAACCATCTGAAACCAAGCAGCACCCGCAGATCTCGTGATCACCATGTTCTGAATTCCAAACATGATTTGCCTTCGTCATAGCTTGTAAAAGGTATAACACGACGATTAGAGGGTTGTAATCTGTCCTCTTCGTCAGTTACTTAGTACTGTAGCCTGTGCTAGTATGATATGTGACTGTAATCCTTGTTCTTGTGATTTGTGCTCGGAACTTGAATCCTTTGCATTGACAACGCCTAGCCTGGACTCCAAGCAGGTTTTGGGTATGTTTGAACTGTATTCTTTCCTTTCTTTACAATTTTCTGGTCTTTATTTTTGTATGTATTAATCACAAACTCCCCCACCGGACAAAGAGGATAGATTCAAATCCTCGAAACGTTGGGTTATACCTTTTATAACCTATAGCGATAGCAAATGTCCGAAATCCTGTTATCCTTTCAAACCTTCCATCGTCAATAAAAAACTTTAAAAAAATCATCTGCCTGTCCTAGGAAATTCTTATCGTTCATCTTCTAAGTAGCGGAGTTTCTACTAAGGCCCAGCTTACTAGAAACTTCGCTTCTTGAATCACCAAATTCTACTAGTAATATTAGAAATTCCTCTAACAATTCCCATGTTAGTTGTTATTAAATTCCGTTAAATCCCATCTACTAGCATATCCTAGTTTTCTACCAGACCATAGTTTTCTTATACCTAACAAGTGCTAAATACGAAAAAGTAATAAACTTCAAACACATTTTACATAACAAACATTAGGAGAGAGAGGTTACAATTTGAAGTGTATTGCATTAGATTGTAAATGCTCGTATATTTAGAAATGTACATGTTACCATGTTCAGCGAAAAACATTTCAATGTTTTCAGAAATTGACGTTTTTTTCTAAATTAAAATTAATTATAAGTAAAAGTTTTTATTAATATTAACGCTTCACTTTCACTCACCTTTACTTTGCTATGTTATAAGAGAAATTTGTAGAACACGTAAGTAAAAAATTAACATCCGTGGAAACATAAATAACATTGGAAACATAGAAAATGTACTAAATGTCTTAATATGTCTATTATGTTACATTTATAGTGAAAACTAAAGATTAGTATAGCTGTGGTGTTTAACAGAACCCGATTAATTATTGCATATAGTATATATTGTTGCTAAAGGCGGATTTATTTTTTAAAATTTTTGTGGTGTGTATAAATAAGTTTATTTTAATTTTATCTAGCTTTAAGTTCCGCAATACGACTAGGATTTCTACGTTGCTATACGCTGTACTTTAAATTTTTTGTAATCAGAAATCGAATATCGTTTTCATAAGCGTTTTTCCTTATGTGCCTTTTAAAGTTGTATGAAATACATTATAAAAACGCGGAGGTGTGAATAGCAATAAAATATTCACACGATAACCCCGCACGTACAAGAGTGTACGTACAGAAACGGTAAACAATTTGCAACACTTTACCAATACAAACAATTTAAATGCAAGTGGGCTGAGAAGAAAAACACAATGAAATACATTAACACGAATTAGTAAGTACTGAACATCCCCATTAAATTAAAACTTGGGATTAAAATGAATGAGTTCACAGAATAGTACTGCCTTTTCATCTTCAGCTTTTGATCATCGTATTGACGCGCACCGGAGCGGAAACTTCCTGTAAGACTGTAAACCGTGTATTTCCAGACGGCTCGCAATTACAACCTTTATGGCGTATCAAATATTACTCAGTGTTTCTTTTACACATTACTTATTTGGTCGTCATATATTATCCACATATGGACACCCACTAATTGTATATAATCTGGTCGTTAGATATCACTATTATTTACAAGATTATTATACGATAGATCAAGTTTCCAGTACTAACTTCAATCTATAGATTATCTTAGTATATACATATGTATATATTAATAATATTATTTTAATTTCTCTCTTTATTTCAGGATATGGATTTAATTCTTTGTGATATAAGTATTTTTAATATTATTTAGTTTGAAATTATTTAATGTTGACTATTTTGAATTGTATAACTTGAATATTGTTGTCTATTTTATCACCATTAGATATCCAAATGCTACATCTGTTTTCTTTTTCAATATAAAATATTTACTTCTGTGCTTCCGTATTTTGTGGAAATAAATGTGATTTGATTCAATTTTGGATTGTTTATCAACTTGGTGCGCATTCTCACTAATGTAAATAACAGAATCCATTCATTTGCTAATATTAATTAAAAATTTAATAACGTTAATGCTTAAGAATGGTTACAGTTATAAACGGAAAAGATTTTAAATCAAATTTCACTTTAACACTCTATTTTGGGTTTAATTGACGCAACTTTACAAATTGTATAGAAACGGATCCTGTTAAAACGGGAATGATTTCAGACCTTGAAATAAGTAAGAAATTCTAAAACATAACGAGGGAAATCTTACTGAAACGTTTTATCCAATGTATGACCAGTTATCGATTTCAGCAATAAAAAAAAATTTTAAAAGATAATTTTAGAATTTTATCACACAATGAATATCATACACAATTTATTAAATGACTGGAAACAACTTAATTAACATTTATTATTAAACCAACGCTTCGATTTCCACTAATGACGAATTAAGATTTATTCCTAAATTTAGCCAATACTCGACTGGGGCACTTGGGGTGTAGCCTTTAAACTTAATAATAAAATAAACTTGTAATGATTGTATTCGTACTGTGTACACTTCAAATGCGGAGAATTCATCATCACATACTAAGATAAGGTAAATAACTAGTTAAAGGTAAATAATTTTGTACTTAGATTATGACTGAATAATTTATACAGTTATTGATAGACTTAAAAACTGTATAAATTAATCAATCGTAAATTAGGTACCACATTTTACGACGAAGATAGTTATAGACCCAATGGAAATTAAATTAAATTATCTTTTTACTTACATTTTATTTACGTTAACCTAATGATGGATTCTCTTAATTTTAAAGTGTTATAGGTGGTTTATATATCTTAATTGTATTAAACACTTTTGGAATCTACTGCACAGTAATATAGAACAATTCAATATTTTTAAACCATATGCAATCAAATCTATAAACTTTATTGTTATACAGCCATTCTACCTGCTTTTTATGCAATACACATCACAATCTTACATTGAATTTAATAATTTGAATGTGAGATTAGGGAATAACAACCATATATATTCCTTTGATAACCGAAATAAAATACCTGAAGTTTTAATACTTGTATGAAATTTAATATTTTAAATACTGAAAGTACTCAATTCTTTTTAAGAGTGGTTGCTAAAACAATTACCATATCCAAAATGGCGGCAGTTTAAATGTTTAATATTGATCTTAGTTCAACAGTCGCCCTTGTGTAATGAATAAAGCTTATGACGCGTGGTTTGCGGCATTATATTCTAATAATAAACACCTTTAAATGATATGCATTGTAAGGCCACCCAGGCATGCACGATTTCTAAGCCACTCCCTACGGGCCGCACCCTAATGTAAGCGAATGAGTTATTGCACATAAAGTACTTAAGATTGTGCAAACTTTGTAGATTTTATCGCCTTTGCTTTAAAAATATTAAGGTGTTTCCAGACATTGTACACGCCTTGTATAACATATTACGAAGAATAACAGATTAGTAATGTAACACATTTGCATAGGTCTATGATAGTGATAAATTGACAATTTGAAATGTATTGGCAGTAATGTTATACAATGAATCGGCTTTACCATATAAAATCAAGGTTTTTATTGGTTCTTTACTATCTAGTATCCATAGCAAAAAGTGGGGTACATAACCTTTTGCGTGTCTGTCTAGTCCGGTCAATTTAGCCCAAAAATAGGGGTAACCTTGCATTAATTCCTAGAAAGCTGAAAATTTACATACATGTTAGGGTCACCATTATTATGAAATTGTGAAAAGTCACCATCGATCTCCATATTGAATTCAATATTGAAAATTCCAGTCTTCTTTTTTCTCAATTTATTCAAAAATTACATCGTAGCCATAATTATCTAATTTTCATACTGCCTGAAATATTTCCAAAATCTTTGTATTTACATATTTACACCATATGGTATTTTAATTGTAATAAAAATTATGTAAATATTTATTTGTGGAGTCGCGTGATGAGGAAACCTTCGGTTTTGAAAGGCCTCGCACGAAAAATGAATAAATTGGAAATGATATGTATTATTGACATTTATTAATATTTATAACGGACTTGTCACTCGAGCTGTACCTGATCGACAACGACCACTCTGACAAGAGTTCAATGACTAAAAAGAAGAAAAATAACCAAACATTCATTAAATTTTACCGGAAAAGACTGTGGAATAGGCTAACTGGGGAACCACATTAAAAACGCGCTAGGTACACTACCTGATAGGTGGCGTGTAAACGTGTACACATTATAGACAATATAGCAGAAGAAACTTTTGTAACTGTATTTTCTCAAAAATTGCTAGTGTTATGAAAAAAGTGTAAGAACAAATTTTTGTAGATAATTGCATGATCTACAATTTTTGCCTGGCATATTATATAATTAAACTAACAGTTTCGTTGAAAAATTCATAAAACCCATTTTTTAAATCTTCAACCTTAAACAAAATTGTTTGCAGACATGGGATCGATGGGAACTTATCACGATTTCATAACAATGGTCTTTCTAACATCTGTGCAAATTTTCAGTATTCTGGGAATTTATGCAAGGGTCAATGTCTAAATTGATCCGACTAATCTTTCTTTGTGTTGTGAGCCAATTGAAAGCAATTTGATATAGTAGCTAGGAGACATTAAATGCAACACAATATTTCCGTGTTTGTAACGTAAATGATATAAAAGTGTAACAAAATTTACGTTTTCAGAATTTTGGTCTGTTTATATTAAACAATCCCGAAATTAAGTTTTAACACCATATATCTGCTAATAAAGCATGTTGTAAGTTGGATGCAACAATTGAATACAGCGTTTACCTGAAGTACATGAGGCAGACCACAGCGTGCAGTATCAAGTTGACGAGATGGTACCCCATGGGCTCGAGCTGGTGGAGCAGATAGTTCCATCGAAACGTGAGGACACACAGAGGCCGATACGATTTGTGGCTCTGCTCCTGTAAAAATACACTTCGTAAGAACTTTAGCCAATATAACTGTTCATAGCTGGAAATATTGATGGTACCCCATGGGCTCGAGCTGGTGGAGCAGATAGTTCCATCGAAACGTGAGGACACACAGAGGCCGATACGATTTGTGGCTCTGCTCCTGTAAAAATACACTTCGTAAGAACTTTAGCCAATGTAAATGTTCATAGTTGGAAATATTGATGGTACCCCATGGGCTCGAGCTGGTGGAGCAGATAGTTCCATCGAAACGTGAGGACACACAGGGGCCGATACGATTTGTGGCTCTGCTCCTGTAAAAATACACTTCGTAAGAACTTTAGCCAATGTAAATGTTCATAGTTGGAAATATTGATGGTACCCATGGGCTCGAGCTGGTGGAGCAGATAGTTCCATCGAAACGTGAGGACACACAGGGGCCGATACGATTTGTGGCTCTGCTCCTGTAAAAATACACTTCGTAAGAACTTTAGCCAATGTAAATGTTCATAGTTGGAAATACTTGATGGTACCCCATGGGCTCGAGCTGGTGGAGCAGATAGTTCCATCGAAACGTGAGGACACACAGGGGCCGATACGATTTGTGGCTCTGCTCCTGTAAAAATACACTTCGTAAGAACTTTAGCCAATGTAAATGTTCATAGTTGGAAATACTGATGGTACCCCATGGGCTCGAGCTGGTGGAGCAGATAGTTCCATCGAAACGTGAGGACACACAGGGGCCGATACGATTTGTGGCTCTGCTCCTGTAAAAATACACTTCGTAAGAACTTTAGCCAATGTAAATGTTCATAGTTGGAAATACTGATGGTACCCCATGGGCTCGAGCTGGTGGAGCAGATAGTTCCATCGAAACGTGAGGACACACAGAGGCCGATACGATTTGTGGCTCTGCTCCTGTAAAAATACACTTCGTAAGAACTTTAGCCAATGTAAATGTTCATAGTTGGAAATATTGATGGTACCCCATGGGCTCGAGCTGGTGGAGCAGATAGTTCCATCGAAACGTGAGGACACACAGAGGCCGATACGATTTGTGGCTCTGCTCCTGTAAAAATACACTTCGTAAGAACTTTAGCCAATATAACTGTTCATAGTTGGAAATATTGATGGTACCCCATGGGCTCGAGCTGGTGGAGCAGATAGTTCCATCGAAACGTGAGGACACACAGGGGCCGATACGATTTGTGGCTCTGCTCCTGTAAAAATACACTTCGTAAGAACTTTAGCCAATGTAAATGTTCATAGTTGGAAATACTGATGGTACCCCATGGGCTCGAGCTGGTGGAGCAGATAGTTCCATCGAAACGTGAGGACACACAGGGGCCGATACGATTTGTGGCTCTGCTCCTGTAAAAATACACTTCGTAAGAACTTTAGCCAATGTAAATGTTCATAGTTGGAAATACTTGATGGTACCCCATGGGCTCGAGCTGGTGGAGCAGATAGTTCCATCGAAACGTGAGGACACACAGGGGGCCGATACGATTTGTGGCTCTGCTCCTGTAAAAATACACTTCGTAAGAACTTTAGCCAATGTAAATGTTCATAGTTGGAAATACTGATGGTACCCCATGGGCTCGAGCTGGTGGAGCAGATAGTTCCATCGAAACGTGAGGACACACAGAGGCCGATACGATTTGTGGCTCTGCTCCTGTAAAAATACACTTCGTAAGAACTTTAGCCAATGTAAATGTTCATAGTTGGAAATATTGCTGTATGTGTGTTCGCAAGCAGAGCTTTTCAACTTTGATAAGTGCCATGCGCAAAGAATAATGTCACTACTTGATGTTGATTAAGAAAAGTTTTGCATCTCTGGATTCAAGAGAATTCCGAGAAATATCTCCCGACTCTTTCCTCTCAAGTAGCTGATAACGAAATTGAGTGCCCGTGCAGTTTAAGAACATCCAAATTACATAACCAGGTAACCCATTATTAGACATAAAGTAAATTATATTTACTGTTTATTAATACAAGTGAATAACAAAAAGTGACGAGTTCGTATAAAGATGGGAGGTTGCCTTGTGGACACTCTGTTCATCTTTAAAGGGAGGTGGAAATAAAATATACTGTATACTTTGAATTCATTTATGAGTATCAGATTTAAACTGCCTGGTATATTATGTGCTCGGTTATTCCATTTTAATTTTAAACTAGTAAATTTAAATGATTCTAATTATACATTGTTTGTTAACTGTTTCAAGATTAGTAATATTTTTAATTAATTACCTATGGATTTTTAATTTCTCAATTTTTGGGAACAGAACATGAATTTTTAAGTCCTGCAATCTACACCTTATTTGTTTTCAATGTAAAGTCATTAAATTTTTTTTCAGTTCAAATTTTTAAATACCAATTATACAGTTATTACGATACGTAACTGACAGACGATAATCCAAGGTAAACATTTTTAAACTGCCATCTTTATATCTGAAAAGAGTATAGTATATAATGTAAGTTTAAACTCTCCTAGGTTTACTTGAGAACACCACTCTTAAAACGATCACTTACAGATGATTTCTCAAATATTCAAAATTGACGGGAGAGAAAATGGCATGTTTTAAAAATGTTTCAAACTGACGAGTAGATAGATACTGTACTATAGCACGTTTTCGAACCATCCCAAACCGACGGGTCGAGAGATACTATACCACGTTTCCAAACCATTCCAAACTTACGGGTAGAGAGATACTATAACACGTTTCCAAACTATTACAAACTGACGAATAGAGGGAGACTAAAGCGCGTTTCCAAACTATCCTGAATTTACAGATAGAGGGAGACTATATCACGTTTACAAACTATTCCAAACTGAGGTGTAAAGAGATATACTATAGCACGTTTCCAAATTATCCCAAACTGACAGGTAGAGAAATAATCCCAAACTGACAGGTAGAGAAATACTACAGCTTGTTTCCAAAGTATTCCAAACTGACTGGTAGATAAATACTATAGCTCGTTTCCTAAGTATATTTCAAACTGACTGGTAGAGAGATACAATAGCACGGTTCCAAATTATTCCAAATTGACAGGTGGAGAAATTATCCCAAACTGACAAGTAGAGAAATACTATAGCTTGTTTCCAAAGTATCCCAAACTGACTGGTAGAAAGATACAATAGCACGGTTCCAAATTATTCCCAACTGACGGATAGAGAGACTATTGCATGTTTCCAAATTATCCTCAACTGAAGGTAGAGAAATACTATAGCTCGTTTCCAAAGTATTCCAAACTGACTGATAGAGAGATACAATAGCACGGTTTCAAATTATTCCAAACTGACGGATATAGAAATACTATAGCTCGTTTCCAAAGTATTCCAAACTGACTGGTAGAGATACAATAGCACGGTTCCAAATTATTCCAAACTGACGGACTATAGAACGTTCCAAACTATCCTGAATTTACGGATAGAGGGAGACTGTATCAGTTTACAGGTCATCCATCCAAAGATCTCTTTGACGTGTGTTATCCATGTGACATCTGCACTACTCTCCTGAGTAGCGTACATAGGATTGACAGCTAATAAGAGAGGGGAGGAAACAACCCCTATCGTACAGCCAATAGACGTGCTATTGTAAAGAGAAACAGTGGAGTCCGCCGTGTTCAAGATCGAGTGGAACCATTAGAGCAATGCTTCATAACTTTACGTAATAAAGAGGCCGTTACAACTTTATTACTTTACTATGAGACCTTTACAGAGAAGTTGAGATGTTATTGGATCAGCCTTGGGTTATATTGTATTGGACCATTCAATTATTCGACTGGACATATTACGAGTACGATTAAACCTCGCCAATATTAATTTAATATTTTACACGAATTATTATACACCAAACTTATCAACTACGATGTTATTAAATGCAATAAGGGTAAAAACTAAAGCGTATAATTTAACAATTGTAACGGAACCTGGAGTCAAACGCTGGCGCGGGCGTGGCGTCGGACCGATAATCCGATCAATGCTGTGTGGACTGTGTACGTTGCCTCATTTAGAATACATGCGCTTAAATCGGATCGGTTTTACCCGACCGAACAAAACGAGATTAAGTTTTATTGTAAGTTGTAATAATTATTTACTTTGATTACGAATTTTTGATTACGTTGCGTATAAATTATATCGCTGTTAATTTGGTGCAGTATAATCACAATAATCTGTACTGGTAATACCGGCATTAATTAATTATTTATGTTACATTTTCAGAAAAAAACGTAATATAAATGCGCACGTTTTAATGAACATACTGTGGAAACGAGAATTATCACGTATAGTTGGATTTAACAAATCCGAATTATACGTGGATTATAATAATGAACATATATGAAACGAGTAATGTACAGAATATTTAGTAAAAATCTAGTTATCTCCTCAGAATATCAGAAATTAGGAAAAATTTATCTCTATTCAAAGACTATATAAAATATATACATATTTTCGGTGCACTATGTAAATACGAACTACGTGCACCTTACCCAGCTTTGCGTTTGAATATACAAGAAATTCCGTACTGTCTGAGAAGTATCTTGATTACTTCTCTTGAACGTCTGTATGTTTTCCATGATTGTTGCATGGCTCTTAAAAGGTTCAAGTTGCAGTGCTTTCATTTGGCATAAAATCATTTTAATAAAACCTTGTTGACAGATAGAAATAAAACGTTCACGAGTTTCTAAATGGCGACTGTTGTTGTTTCTCAACGATGCGTTTTTTCTTCTATCAGTTTTCTTTTGAAACAAAATTTAAAAACAGCCACTTCTTGGAACTAATTTAAAACATTTCCACAAATAATTTTGGTTGTATTGAATGGTCCTTTCTAAAATGCTACATTATTACTAAAATAGTAATTTTTAACAGCACTTACATCCAGTTTGAAACTAAGCAAGATAGTATCATACATTATGACATTTCTAAACTTAAGAATTCATCTGGTGACATGGGGTACAGTAACTTCTCAACACATTATATCGCCATGATTTTACCCTTTATTTTATTATTTCCAATAAATAACGGTATTACGTTTATAACAGTAGTCTGCTACAGAATAACGTACGCAGTTTTTGAATTTGTATGCATGCACACCAACTCAACTACCACCTAAGAGAACAACCGTTACTTTGATTGAACAGTGGTACCCAGATGACAGTCTTCCGACCGTCTCACAGAAGCCACTCTTTCTAAACACATTGCCCCTGTCTACTACGTTCAGAGGCTTTTGTGTAGTGTACTTTAGGAAGGTCCATGTAGTTTATACTCAAAGTAACAACAAAACGTCCAAATTTACGAATTTTGTATGAGCTATTTAATCAAAATAATGATTTTATTGAACCTGCAACTAAGAAGAGTTCCTTTTAAGCTCCACCGAGGAAAAAAATTAATGTTCCTAAGTAGGTTATTTAATAATGAGTTTTTTAATTAGCCAGCACCGTAAAAACAGCTCAAAAAATTGTATGTCTTCTATTTTTGGAACCCATATTTTGAAAAATTATACGTTATAACTGGATGAAAACAAAGAAATCTCATATTTAATACACGTTTCGAACTTGAACTGAACTATATTGATCTGAAAAGATTATTCAAATAGTTTTAAGATGTTTCTGAGTTATTCTTCTATATTTCCCAAGCGTACAACTTAACAGAATTCAATATTAACTCAGCTGACACTGGATAGAGTTTACTGAGTCCCAGAGATAGTACTGTCAGTCATGTACGAATGTTCTGATGCATCAAATTGTCGTCCGCCCTCGGAGGGTTAACGTTTTAAACTGCAGCCAATCAAGTATTGCCAGTTACCCCTTAGGATTCCAGACCCGATACGAGTTGCACGAGTGTTTTATAATGCAGATCATTATTCATCATTATCGATATGACTCAATCTTCATAATCGCTTTCGCGCGCACGCAAATATTAAATCCGTATTTCTTAGTACAACGTACAAGCCAAAATACGTAAGTGGGTTGGGTGACTTCTTGTAGGGTTCGTGTCGATAATTAAACAAAATAAATACTGTCAAAAATAATTATAAATACATATAGAAAAACAGTGCTTTATAGTTTTTGTATGAAAAATATTATACCATAATATTTTACAATTTTCATAGTGAAAAAGGACTGGTATATATCAAATTAACGTTATAATTACGTAAATTAATTAAAAGAAACCATCGGTTGTCATTATTTTGAACCTAGTTCTATAAAATTAGATAGTAAATTGCTAACATTTATGTTTTAAGTAAAAGAATAAGCCTTGCATAGATAGTAATATAGAAACATAAATTCCATTATTATATCAATAAAAGAAATGCTACAAAACCCTTTTGGAACATTCATCTACAGCATTTTTAGTCTGGGAGCCCAAAGCCGATTTTCTCTGTTTAACACCACAATCTTGGTTTTACGAAATAGATAAAAGAATTTCACCTACATTGTTTTGGTGAGAGTCCGCATGAAAGGACATCGAAAGGGTTTAAATAATGAAACGATAAGTATTGTCTCAGTTCATATGTTTTTAGCTGGACAAACTTAAAACCAACCGTAAGACTCGTAAACAGACGTTAGGACAGCATCGACGAAGACCGGCCATTTGGCTCAAAGTGGAACCTTTCAGTTTTATCTCGTCCGATAACGATGATAAACAGTGTTCCTTCTGATGATTATTTACTTATTTAGGCCTCTGTTATCCCTCTTATCTACATACCCAACACATTGTTTTAAGTGTTTTAGATTTGAAAACCCCCTTGAAACTTAATCCTTTCGATTTTCCCCATTTGGACCTCCACTAAAACTACCGCATCTTAACAATAGAATTCTTTCTTCGAGGGAATTCATTTATCGCTTTTGACGAAAAATAGGTTACGGGTCAATGAAAAACTACAATGTAAATTTACTCTGTTTATGACTGAATTATTTAAGTTTATTATTTAAAGTGTACTGTGTCAGTTTAAAGCGTTTCCTTCAATATGATAAAAGTGCACTATGTTTCTTATGTTTCATAATATCTTTACATGGAAAGCGTAATTAATCAACGAACAGTTCATTTAGTACAAATTATCTAAGGTACTCAGGGCGGCATTCAACACTTTCTTACTATTTAATATACAAGTGTAAATAAATGCCAAAAACACACAAAAATGAAAATTTAAAGCTATAGTTTAAACGCATTTATTACTTAAAATACCTGCGTTTTTTAAGTTCTAGACTAGGAAATGTAAGCACAAACTCATAAAATAATTTTCTTCTTCCTTTTTCCAGACAATACGTAATCGAAATTTACCGGCTACAAATGTTTAGTGACGTAAGAGGAAACAATACACAGCACACGTACAAGAGTCATCACTTCGACAAATCACTTACATTGCACTATTTAAACACAACCGAAATGGCTCCTACGACTCCTTGCCGGGTTGTTGAGTTAGTTTATTGTCTCTCCGCTATACAACACCATTTAGCCTAGAATACAATGGCGATCCCAACGCGCTCCACATTCCCGTTCCACCCCAGACAACCTCTACACTAAATATTTACTCAAGTCTCGATATCTTTTCTGCGGAAATACAAGAAACCTATGAACTATTATATCATCTTGCGTTGACCAAATCATTTACTGTATTTGAACGAATCCAAAACGAGTCGTTCACCTAGAATTGAAAGAACCAGAGTTTAAAACCAATTTTCACTCGTAATTACATTTGCGTTGTTTAATTGTGCACTTCCTTAGAAAGATTAATATTAAGTATCACAATTAAAGAAATTTTATTTCAGTATGGAACACCAACGGAAGGAGAGTATTTCGTAGGGTTTTTACATCAAGAAACTAAAAACCGGCATTTTCCGGGATTTATTATGATGAATCTCCGGGGAACGTTCTACGGACTAGGGTATCGTTTCGAAATTTAACGCGAGAGATTCAACAGGGAAGTGTCCGGCTTGCTTTGTGTAATAATAAAATAGGATGCCAGAGAAAGAGGATTATGTACTTGCCACTGCACAGCGCATTTTTACCAAGTTCCTCTTTTATAATTGTTTAAGGCGGCACAAAAATAAACATTTTCTAAATTGAAACGGCACCAGTAACAATTACTGTCAATAGAACGCGCTTTTCTTAAGAGGTTAAATTTTATTAAGTATCTTGCAGATCTTTAGAATTGTGGCAAGTTGGAAAACAGGAGCTACGACCGTATAATCGGACAAACCATAAAGAGCACAAAATATCCACGTAATTCGTGAGCTTGTGGATTAGATCTTTCGGTGTTTAGCAAATTGAGTTTTTGCTTGACTGCAATGCTAATGAAGCGTGGTGTTTAGCAGACTGAGCTTCGCCGGCAGCTTGGGTCTATATTTACTCCTATAGATCCCTTGTTATCCTTAGCTCCAACAATGTATTTCCCTCTTCAGATCCTTAGGGTTCCCAATACTGTACCTTCTGAAGAGGAACCTCAGTGTTCTTCGATAATCGTAATAAGGACTCGAGGTAACATTTCGACCAAATGTTTTAAGACGTCAAGAATTTGACAAAAGATCACAGGCTTTACTATGAATTTACGCTGCACAAAGACTTCCTTTGCAGCCAGCCCGTATATAGAGCAATTTATTTTTGGTTGGGAAAATATTTTATCAATTTTAAATTGACAACTCATTAGATAACTTCCCTAAAGGCAGAACAGATAGGATATGTTTACCACCACTAGGAATTAGAGGCATTCAAAGTATGATCACGACCAAATCTAGTGATAATATATATAATATAAATTGGTTTAACAATTTTTTGTAATAACTCTTTCATGAGGAAATTTATATGTTTAATTAAAAATATGTTATTCCCTTCAGTTATCAATGTAAAGAAAGTAAAAAGATTTTTAATAAGGAAGATTTTTTTATTTCTTGGTAGAGTATACTAGAGATGGATAGATAATACTAGAGATATTAGCGTATTTATCTTCGTTTTATGCGAGGTGATTATTTTAAGTTGGGCGATTAGGAAAGAAGCGAGGGCTGGCTCAAAGCAATTACCAGAGATAAGCGATAGATAAGCGAAGCGCACAGGCATCAACATGCCGCCCAGACTGTTGGCTCCGCCTGCAACCCCCTGGCCACTACAAGGAGGTATATCACTTTGCCTTGACATTAGAGGTGTGTTAAAAGGATACTTCTCAAGTATAAGTACTCTCCAGTAACGGTTACAATATTTGCCGTTACAGCGGTACGCTCCAAACTACTGGTTTTTTTGTACCCGCCAGATACTGGATACAGGAGTAACATTGAATACAGAGGACTTGTAAAAGTTACTGTACTCTTGGCGAATATTACAATATCAAGTTAGTTAATGAGATACCTATCCAAAATATCTGAGACTGTATTGCTTTGAACAAAATTAGAATAGACTAATATTAATCTTGTTACAGTATAGAAGGACCAGTTCAACGTTTCTAGCCTTATAAAATCCTTATAAATCTATTGCAAAAACAAAACAGTTAATCGTTTTTGGCATAGGAATGTGTACAACCTTCTTGAATGTTGCAAAAATAAAATAGAATCTAAATAATCATGTTTAAAAACAAAATTTAACAAAATAAATTATATATTTTAGGAAACACTACTGTAAACAATACAAACAAATAATACACACTCATTTTCACATTGATATAATCATGCATTATAGTTAAGTTTCAAACATTATTTATTTACAAGCCATAATACATAATATGACTTCTGGAGAAAATGTAGGTCCTAAGTGCCATTTTGTACAATTTTGCTTTTTCTCTGTTAAATATTTTAAATCCTAGGGCCAACGCAGTGCTAAATCAACTATGTACCCGAACTATTCCAATTAGTTGCTAAAATCTCCAACAGAACGCGCTGGTTTTATGTGCGGAGGGTATGGCAGTGCTAATAGATCTAAGTGCCATAACTAATAATAGTTGCATCAGCTTTTGTTTTTAACGTTATTGTTTACTGAAATTGCTGCTTATAAGTTGTTTATGATGTGTGATGATAATATACATGAAAGTAAATATAGCCAAGAAGAAAGTGGGGGTGAAACATTTACAGCAAAACAACAAATAGCTAGATTAAGTTGGAAAGCATATATTTCTCAAAAGAATAAGAAGGGGTTTCTAGCAAAGAATCCACTTGCCGTTAAGGTTAGTTGATTTTGTTTTCTATGTCAACTTGTAGTTTTAGCATTACAAAATGAACTTTCTGAATTAAATATGTAATGCAAACAATATAATTTATTGTTTAACGCGTAACAAATAGATAATATTTATACGTAAATAATCTAGATGTACGACTACGCGTAGTTTTCAAATAGCTTCAACTGTATTTATTTTTTCAGGTACCCTGAAATGTAACAACAGTCGTAAGGAAGGAGGGTTGGTGACATAAAATATAAACTACTTATGACTTATCACAAGCTTGATCTAAATCAGGAAGGGTGATCTGTAATCGAAGTCCTTCCAGTACAAAGACGACGCCAAGGGTGCTATGACGATGATACATCACATAGTAAAAGGCAGTCAACAGTAAGTTAGGGAACTGGAATTTTAATAAGATATACATTTCTAAATATTTTTGGTATTTGATCGAAGAAAGTTTAACTTAGAGCAAAAAAGAAAAACTCTGAAGATGTTATTTGTAAGGACAACCGTCGTAGTCCCATAAAGTTCACATACACTGGAAGTGACAGGCAGGCTGCAAAAACCCATATCAATTCATTCCCAAGAGATGTCAGCCATTATTCACGTACAATATCTGCAAGGGAATACCTTAGCCAGGGCTTAAACAAGAGCCAACTCTGTCCCTCTTTTAAGGAACAGTATCCCAATACTTATGTCAACCATAAGTTATATCGGAAAGCCTAAACAATCATTTACAAAATCAAGGAGTACCACATTGTAAACTGTGTCATTACCTAAACTTACAGTCGTCTATGATGAATGATCCAATTCTGTAGACACAAGCTAACATTCAACATCAGCTTCACCATAGGATAGCTGAAAAGGTCATGAGCCAGTTAAAAAATGACACATTAATCAGCACGCTACCTGATAGCCAAACATGCAACATTGTAATGGATTTGGAAAGAGTGTTTTCATTACCTAACTTGACACACAGCAGCATGTACTATTTAAAGACAAATGTCATGTTAAAACTTTAATATTCATGTAACTGACACAAATGATGGTATGATGTGCCTATGGGAGAAAACCGGATGGCTTCTTGTATCTTGGATGGAATAAATTTAGACTTGTATAAGTAGATTAAATACAAGTTTCTAGTAGGCACAGTTTCTCTATAGCTGATTGTGGCTTTGCTCTAGTTGAAAAAGAGCTAAATTAGGTAAAATGCAAACCATTAAAGATGTTAAAAAGATGAGTGTTTAACAAAGACCTTCTAAACCCTTTCGTGTGCTAAACATGCCAGATAAGTTCTTTGACTTCGACAAATTGGCTAAACAGTTTATCAACATAGCTAAACTGGAGATTTCCATGCTTTCTTGCATAAAATCCATAAAAAAACCAGAGATCGTGTTGTACAAAAGGTATTTAACGACCTATGCAGTTGGGCAAAGTGCAATGTTCTTAGAAAGGGCAAAACAGTGGAGAACATTACAAAGGGGAACTAGAAACGTTACAAGAGACCGTCATATTGACGGCTGCCAAAAAGACCTCCGTAAAATGCTTGAGTATGTTGACGAAAACAACAAATACTTTTGTCGTAAAATAAGCCAATAACAAAGCAAGTATTCTATATAAACACTTTTATTTAAGTAACATGTCATATGTATTTAAGTTATTATGGCATTTGGGTATATTATCTTGAAACACATGTTGGCCTTATGTATGTCTGGAATATGATGCATTCAAGTAATTTAGGCTAAGCTATTGAATACATTACTACAACTTTGTAAACTGTTGCATACTAGAAAGATGAGAAAAAATGTTTTTAAATTTATACCGTACTTTTTATATTTAAATAAATAATTCAGTTGTTATTGTTTTCCATAAATTTATGTTTTGGTACTCAATACCTCTAGCTTTTTCAGCCTTTATATAAGGAAAATAGGAAAATATATAACTGTATATTTTAATGTACGAATTACTCAGCACTGCAGATGTACATGTAAGAATTCAATTGGTTAAAGATGGTATGTATTCGAACTTCATCTTCACAACCATGAAAGTGATGTTAGCTTTTACAATTTCTTGTAGCTTGCACATGTACCCGGTGGTACTTCCATTAATCGAGTACAAAATGTACTCGTACTGTACTGTTTTAGAATCATGAACCATGTTCAAGTTACCTTTACTACTAAAAATGACCGAGTACTTAGTACCAGGAACGCCGGTAATCATGTAAAGTAAAGTATCTGTATCGTACCTGTACCGGGTACTTTCCACCTCAGTGCCCATTCCAATCCCGGTTGAGCTGTAAAATCGAGCGGCCGGGGTTAACCAACACTTAGCCCACGGTGAATTAGGTTACTTCCACCCACGAGCGGGCAAAAGGATGTACAACAGCGGACGGAATCCATCCCAGAATAGCGTTTGTACACATCAAGGACGGTTAGTGTTAAATTGGTTAACACAAAGATCAGCAACCAAAATCTTTCTTAATCATTACAAAAAGTTATTCCAACCTAAAAGCGATTACACCATCAAATCATATGCCGTATATTCAATGCGCTCTGGGTTTCATACACGAAGTTATTATTAGGCTACGTCTGTTTTATGCAACCATTTCGAAATGAACTATGCATTTTCCATGTTTTACATTAAAACATGGAAAAAATATGTGTAAACATGGTACATACCAGAAACGTTTTTTGCAATGGCATTAAGAAAAACGTGAAGTTTTAAAGGGGTCTGATGTTTTTATAATCTGTTTAGTATTAATACTTAACTAAATACTGGCTGAGGTACTTATGTGTAAATTGTACTGGTACAGCTTGCAACAGCTCAAATATTGTGTTAACTAGGAGAAACATTGGATTAAGTTCATCAGGGGTTTACATTAACAAGCGTTCGGTTTACCATTCAGCGCTCAGGAAAAGATGGTGACATGAATGAAGGATGTGTCTTAAAAGGATTAGGTTTAAGTTGACATAACATAATTTATCATTATACGCTATAAATTAACGACCTGACCAGGAGGCTACGTTACTCGGTTGTCAAGTTGATCAGGTAGGTTACAAGTTAACAAAAGAATAATATTACTAGGCGATTAAGTTCATCCAAACTTTAAATTGACAACACGTTAAGTTTTAATGGAAAAGACATTTTTCCATTAAAAATGTCTTTTAATTCAAAGCAGAAAACGTTAAGTTTTCTATGGTACTAAGTTGAACGGGGGCATCGTTAGCCAGTAGGTAAGTTAATCAGGCGATTAACTTAACAACGAAATGATTTCATCAAGTCAGGAGATCAATCTTGGGGTCCATGATGTTTTCTAAAGGGTGTAAAGGTTTTGCCTAAGAGTGATGTTTTCACTCATGCAAGCGACCCGTACTCCGAAGAATTCAGTAGATTAATTGTTCTGCGTCATCCAGCATCCTATCGAAGACTCCTTGGCCACGTCAACGCTACCAGAACCAACATCGTCCTCTCATTGGTGGTTGATATCTTTAACATATAACAAGATATGTCCGGAGATACTTATAGAAGGTTGGGAAATTACAATAATTTTATTTCGCTTTGTTACGATCATGCAAGTGGGGGTTAAGATATTTCGATCAAAGATATTTAATGTCCGCGGGAGGTGCAAGATCTGAAGATTAGATTAGATTGCTAAGGCCAGTTCTAGGAAGGATAAGATAAGATAGCGCGTTTGTCTGTATTCTGTGAAAACGGAAGGTTTCGCTCAGAAAAAAAAAGGATGGTGACATGAATTAAGAATATTTCTTGAAAAGATTAGGTTTTAGTAGACATAGTAGACATTTACCAAGTCGACCAGAAAATTGATTTACTCTTCTGTAATGCACTTTGGGTGAATCACATATGTTCGTGACTTTGTGTCATGAATCGATCGACACAATGAAAGCACACTTAGGTGGGAAGAGATCGGCATACGATAGTAGGGAGCCGGTGGGAGCGGTAGCGGCAGGCTGAGGGAGCATCGCGTGGGAGCTGCTGCATGTTCCCGGGTAATTATAGACAGGCCTTATCAATGTGCAAATACATCAGCCGAGCCACCCGGTGGCACTGCCTCTGCCCGCCCATTGTTTTCTCCCACTCCCTTCATTATTAATAGCAAACTGTCTTTTCAAGTCTTCCCTCTGATGATTACTGGAGTTGCGGTTGTCGGGGCGAATAAAACCGCTGCTGTGCTTCACACTGGCTCATAAATTCGTTTTCCTCTATGGCCAAAAAACATGACTACTACATGTAACATTCACTTTGTAACACTCACATATACAGCAAACATTTATACACAAAAAATACTATTTTCCTTTTTTTACCATTTTTGTGCGAATACACTTCATACACACAGGACTTTTTGACAATCAAAGGCCTGTACGATCTATGTTACAGAAAGTAACAATGATCCAGTTTGGTGATTAAAAAAGTTTTAAACAGTACAAAGTTTGTTAATAATACATATAACTACAATGGGTGTTGTTTGAATGTCCTAGAATGTTTAATTTCCTAAATAATTGTATTACAATTGTAGAACAAATAATGAATTTGTAGAGTTAAATTATGTGTTATACGTTATGAGCACTATGAACTACATTATAATTTGTAGTATTCTTTTTGTAAATACCTACCTATAACACAAGACAATGTTCATTTTTACTTGGACAAAATATAATTTGACATATAAACCGAATTTGATGGGTAGTCTAAATCAATAAAGTAGAAAATATAAACAGGCAGTAAACGTATGAATTATAACTCGATTAATGATTTACCAGAAGGGTAACTGCAAGTATATAAGCTTGTTAAAATCCATATACGTTATATGGTGAATTAAATTCACGTCGATGTTTTTATACTATAAAATATGCACACTGGATCAATGATAGGTGTTTCGAAGTCTCAATAATTTTAAAACCACGTTACAGCCGAGATAGCGTGCATTCAATAAATCAAAGTGGTTTTGTAAGGCGAGAAAAATTTGTTAAGGCAGAAATTTCATTACTTGCCAGAGCTGTCGTCACTAAACAAAGCGAATTTGTTTGAGGTGTAACATTTCTTTGCGGGTCTGTTTACTTAGCCACCCGCCACTCAGACCTAAATACGGTACGTGTCACTTCACGTGGAACTCGATCCTCCTTCAACACTCTACTTTCTCGTATACACAAAAATGGCCCAGAAACTAAATTCTAATTGTAACAAGTATATTTTAAACTTCTAGGATTTTCATGTTAATAGTTTCCAATACATTTACCTCCAACATTTTACCTTACAAATTGAGCAAAGAAACGTAACAAAGAATGTTGTTTGTTCAGAATTAAACAATAATTTCTTTCACTAACTAGAAGCGCTGACGTGGGAATAGGGAAAATCACTAAATAAGTTACTACTCAAGAATTCCCACGCAGAGTAACGAGGAGTTAATAGGCAAACTCCTTTTAAACACTGTCATAGACAAGTGATCTACGGAACCGCTTATCCGGGCCCGCTCTGAATCACTGAATGCATAAATTTAACCCCTAAGAGCCTAGAGCACAGCCTTGTGTACATAGCAGTATTTACTACATCAATCTGGGCCGACACAGGTTAAGGGCCTGTGAAACGGACTACTGAAGAGGTAAAGTGAAACAAATTTGCATGACGTAAAATCTACGGAATACGTATATAATTCCATGATATCTGATTAAGAAGATTTCAGTAATTGCTTTGATAACACGATGTAACACAGCCATAAAATCTGACTGCATATTTCTGAGATATCATGAATATTTTTATACAATTTCCTGCTCATTATTTCAGTATTATATGATAGCTATTAGTATTTTATAATTTTAAACATTTTGATGTTAGGGAGCACAACTTTACTACTAAACTGTAGGATATTGATAAGATTGCTCCTATAATAATTTTCACTCTAGCATTTATTTTTGTACCCATGTTATCATGTACTTTTTACTAGCTGGCTACGCACATACAGCTGATTGCAGATAAGTTTTGACCCCTTAGTATTAGGGCTGGTAACGTCCCCTGAGCTGTCCCCTGAGTCGATCCCCACTTGGGCTTCTCTCGTGCTTTGTAATAGATTAGTCCGATCTCTTTATCGAGGTATCTGCCTTTTGTTCCCCTCGCCACCGTCGCCACCAATTTTTAAATGGGCGGCTAAAAATTTAAATGTAAAGCCCTATTAACTGACACCTCATTTGGAAGGTCTTGATAAAAGAAGAACAGTGGAAACTATAGTTTTCTATCTCAACCCAGTTTATCAGTTATTCTATCTCACACTGTATTTGCAACTGGGTTACACACAGAAAATTTGGGTTACATTAAGAGTTCTTTTGTATTTAATTTTTTGCCGTATTAAAATTAAAAGAATTCGCCACTCATGCTATATGTGTTGGTAATAAGCAAATAGTGACAATAATTATTAGACTATCTTCCGTTTTAAACAATACTAACAGAATAAAATACAAGATTTTGAAACTTAATTACAAACTAACCTTAAAAAAGCTAGCCTACTTAACAAATAACATCAATATTTAGCTTGCTCTGTCAAATAAATATATATGACGTTCTGTCAAATAAAAATTTAGTTCTTTAAGCTACAACTAAAAAGAACAAAACAATACAGCTACACGATTTAAATAACAATGTAAAAAAGTTTTACTTAGGTAATTATATGTAATTATGTAATTTTATATTTTAGTAAAAGGTTTCTATTATATAACTAAGACAGCCTCTGTTGATAAAGCTGTAGGAACAATACGGAATCGACCTCGTTAGAAACTTGTAAAGTAACTACCTTTAACGTGTAGTTTAAAACCGCAATAAAATGCGTTAATTTATATTACGAGTTAATTGAAAAATAACTGCCGTCTCACAGAGACTGGTGGCTGTTCAGACGAACGAGCAAATCTCGTCTGCCGAGTCGGATTGTCTGGCAGTTGGCACATTCGGTTGAGAAGACGCGCCCCGTCTGGTCTCGGTTAAATGTCAAATCCTTTTCAATTAGTTTGTAATATAAATTAATGATCTTTCTTTATGATTTCCTAATACTATTACATCAATAACAAGTAATAAAACAACAAAGACCAGTTCTGTGCTTAGTATTTAATGCCAGTGGGATGGTTTTTAGGGTATTAATAAATAAAAATACTATTATTTGTGATTTTAATGACAGTCCAAAAAAGGTGTACATGTAAATTAATAAAGAATGGATTAATATTTGTCTAGAGGTATAAGGAGTGCAGCTCTAAAAGGCACGGCACAATTTGTTTAATCTAATGTAGATTAAACAATAACACTCAACAAAAATCTAAGTTAAGACCTGGATGAATTGAAACTAACTTATATCCAATTTAATCTTTATTATATCTCCTTAAGCCCATGCACCATAATCAAACTCGGTGTTCTTCGTACATCATTGAAGTTTCATATACAACTTAAAGTGTACAGTTCAGTTGGTTTTTCAGATATCTTCGTAGAGACAGACAGGTAGAAATGAAACTTTCCCAGCCCCCTCTCCATAAGAGATAGGCTTCTCTAAAGCTCAGCCAATTACCTAATACATAAAACAGTAATGTAAAGATAAACTAAAGTGTTTTAAAGAATTATGAGTGTCAACACTTATAATTATCCCAAGCATTTTTAAAGTTTTTACCCATAACACGACGCGTAGGCTACCATAATTTACTAATATGCACTTGCGCTAAAATTAACTCAAAAAATCAATTTTAAAGATTGTTAAATATGTCATTCTTGTATCTCACAAACTAATATATTTGAACTATGAAATGTATTCGATTATCCCATCAATACGAGATAACATCGGGAAAGTCCGTGTCACGTTTCACAGAGCAGCCGCCCTTTAAAGATGGATTGAGTAGAGGTCACGTGTCAAGGTACTGAATTACTTGTAATCGATGAGAAATTGCAGGTAAAGTTTTAAACCGTGACATACAGAGCTCACAGAAAGTTCGATGTGGTGTCGTTGTCATATAGTAACCATGCGATTCATATATCGTTAAAGTTTCAAATGTTATCTTCTTCTATATTAAACATACTAACTGTTAGACATCTCTCATTGAACTTGATCTCTATTTTTACATGAATTCGTCTGTGAATGAAGCAAGCAAGGATGGTGAATACAATAATAATACTAATAGAAATGCAAGTAGCCCTTCAGCTGTTTTAGTTAAACACTGCTGGAAATTAACATATTTGGGCTGTATTTAAAAAAGGAATAATTGCACTAAGCTTGAGTTTAGCATTTTGAATTCTTAAGCATCATAGAAATAATCTGACTAAAAATAATTTTAAGCGTAGCATAGTGTGTTTGTGGCGAAAATAATGTTGAATGTGGAAGTTTGTTCTGTTAAGACATTTAAATGTTTTAAGCGTTTCAATGAAGCACTTAATTCTTCTTTCTCTAATAAATAATATTAAGTATCTTAGATCGTTAAAATAAAAAAACAAAAATAAAAAATGTATTAATTGTAATAAGGGTTAAAAACATTGCAATTTATGTGTAATGTTTAAAATATGGAAGTAACATACAATATAGGGACAGACAGGTTAAACATTTTTTCTTCGCTTCGTTATTCGAGTTATGATTTGTTAGTAGAATTCGAGTTACAGAGGTAAACTGTAAATAATAGAGATTATATTTCAAACAATGCCGGTTCGATTCTATTAAAATTATGGAGTACCGTGAAATATTTAAAATTATCCACCTTTTCCCACTTAACGAGATTTTCTTAAGCGTTCATAATAACATTCGACTCAACGAGGATTTCGAGCTATCGAGAATAAATTATATATATATATATATATATATATATATATATATATATATATATATATATATATATATATATATAGAATGATGGTAACTGAATAAAAGATCCCTCACAACAAAGATAATACTGTAAATTATTTGCATAAACTGTGCAGTGCGGTATGTTATATGCATAGCGGTATGTATTTATACATAATATATTATTAATAGTTAATTTTATGTATTACAAAAACTGTTTATAAATACAAATTTACGCTTTCAAGGAATATAATTTCAATGATATATATAAGTTAATTAAAAAAGGGTTTTGAATCTCTTAAACAGATATTTTTAATTGTGAACTCGTAATATTTAAATTTAAACCATTGTAAATCTTTAAATGCACAGTTTACCTGACTGGAACAGATAACAGATAAGGCTACTCTTAAGAATAAGAAAACAATTAAAATATACACTTAAACTTGTTTAGTCACCCAGTTACAGGTACAAAAGAAGTTTACTTCTTAATATAATTCCAAAGTTAAATTCCCCGACAAGATCCCAGCGATATCTCCATATATCTTGCAAGTACTTGCGTAATACCAGCCATTCCTTCCTTTTGAGATAAGTATAGAATTCCTTTCTTGCTAGCGTCAACTTTTCAGACCAGCATTTCCTCATTGAACATAAGTTTGGACTCTACGTAACAAAATTCAACATATACTCAGTATCTTACAAATTACATAATAATCTATTTAAATTAGTTACTTAAATATGTCTAATATTTTAAATTCAAACAAGTTCTCTCCTTGCTATAATTAGTCACGAATTAACCTGAAATCTTTGATGGTTGATAATAAACCCTCTTGAGCACTAATACAGCTAAAATCCCCAAAATTGATTATGGGAACTGGCGTGCCATCAATGCTCTTTACATTATAATTATTAAAAGCAGAAAATATATTTTGGAAACTGGACGTTCCGTCAACGTTCTTGCCACTAAAGTATAATAAGCATTATAAGATGTAACGATGGTTACAAATACTGTATTATATATGTTATTTTTTAAGTATCTAACATATTTTATAATAAAAGCCTACACAAACATACACGCATAAAGAAATTGTATTGGTGTTAGGATATGTTTACCAATAAATGTATGGTAATTTGTAAATGTGTTTTTTGTAATTGAGTCCATAATAAGGTCCGTTAGGTCCGGATCCTTTATACTCCTATATATATATATATATATATATATATATATATATAGGATAAATAAATATATATATATATAGGATAAATAAATATATATATATAAAAATATATAATTCTTACGACAAATTATACACGAGATAATTCCTAACAGATTTGTAAAAATATGAAAACCAATCAGAATATCAAATTAAAAACATTGAGTTTTATGCGTGATGTTTATTACATCTCTGTTGTTCCTTTCACCTTTGATATTGTAAAAAGAACGGAACAAACTTAGTCGAATTATGACTATAATATAGTACCCACGTGATATCCTGACTGGTTAAGGGGCTAGAAAATCCAACAAGTAATTTAAATAACACAACTTTTGAAAAGTTCATAGTAAATAATCAATGGAATATACTGAAATATACAGCGAGTTAAACTGGAGCGCTTCCAGGCCTCAGTAGTGCCGAGTTCTGTGTAGTCACTAGTCACTGATAAGGTCTTGTTTTGGAACACCAATTATACACGCAACGTCTTACTGGCGTGCGGGTTTGCACCTGTAAATCAGTCTAGTGAAGACTTCAGAACTTAGCTCAACAATGTTCACGTTCTTTTACCAAGACAATTCTCGATTCTGTTTTCGTGGGTTATCTGAAATACAATGTATAAATTAAAAACCTCTAAATTGTAATGTTGTGTTATGAATTTACTTAGCAGTGGCATTAAATTTACAATTAATACAGTAGTTTATATGGGGTAGTCTCAAATCAGCTTTACTTCGGCGTCGATGATCAGAAACGGAAAACCAATCTATGATGGGTATTGCACGTCCCCTAAATCCATCAGCGACCCATCCAGCGATTTACTTGTTATTATCAGCAACGTTTGACAATTTAAACTGATTTCATTCATAGCAATTTCTTTCGAAGACTTACATATTACTTTAGGTTGATCGGTAACCAGTTATAGAACAGCCGAGGCGATTATCAAAGAGACTAGGAAAGGACTAGTTCTGATAACACTTTTCTGGTATTAGGTTACTGAAAAACCAATAACGTAGTGGAGTAAGCCAGTTGGTGTTCTGGTTGGGGGGGAGGGGTAGGGAACATAAGATCAGATTATCAAATAGATTGATACATATTTTATCAAAATAGAAACGCACCTGTATAGGCTTGCTTCTGGAAAAAATCAAACAAACCCAACTTATTCGTCGTTTTCCGTTATCATTCAATATAAGTAGTACAATATATAAAAGTAGACAACTGGTCTAAATATAACATTGCATGAGTTAGTTAAATGTTTACACGCTACGTGTAAATAACCCCAAACATGTAGATATAGTCGGACTAGGCTCACTTGCAACGTAATAACGTCAGTTCAGTAACGACATGATGCTAATACCGAGCGTGGGTCGGCTGTTAACATGTAACTGGAACTTAATACCAATTTACCACGTTATTTTGGTAATAAGTTATTGATACATAACGGCATTTCCCATCTCTAATACAGACTGTTCTGGAAATTACAGTGACAGCGCCTCTTGTGATCTTATAGCTGTAAATGGGGGGATGTGTTGAGTGGGGGGGGGGGTGATTTTTCCGTCCAATCAGCGTTGTTGGAGAGCTCGGAGGGCGCGCACTAGCTGCCATATCCTGGGATTAAAATCAAACATGCAAACTGTTGTTCTCCACGAAATGGATGCATCAGTTATGTTAAAATCAATGTGTGCAATTTGCATTCATGCAGATTGAACGGCGTAATAAACATCTCCAGGAGAGTTCAATCATAATCTGGGCTCGGGCTGTTTTGTTCAGTTCTGCCATTTACTCTAGAAGCTCTTTATTGGATAGTACTCCCCCCATTCAGTGTGGTGGAAATTGTACCTGGGCATGTAGTACCTCTATCCATAGTACTAGTTTGTAGAGGAAAGACATTCTTGTTGTATTAAACGTTTCACAAACACTACTAGTATATGTTCAGAGTGCCATCAAATACGTAACTTCCTTCTAATAGTGTTCAAAAACATATTCAGAAAACACGTTTCGAATTGTATAACATTTGACCGAGTAGTTTTGGCAATAAACCTGTCCACTGTTAGTTACCAATTGTTTATGGTGGCGCAATTATTTTCATTGACAACTGGCAGACACATGGTACAGTCGGCATTTATTTTCCCGCCGCTATGGAATTTTTTGCATCCAGTCTGTATATACTGTTTAAACACTTCTTCTTTACTAAGATAATCTGAAACTATGGAAGTAGCGCGAAGGTCCTTTCAGGATTTAAGTGCCATTTCTCAGCTTCTTGGCCTAAGATAAGAAAAAGCGTAATCTGAATGACAGTAATCGAAGAAATCACAAATATTAACTATAATAATAACTGTTGTTTTGTATGTTATAACGAAAATCTGAAAATATAAAATTTAAGTTGTAATAATAGTACAAGAGCTTAATTTGCACAAAGTTGTTGATATGTCAAGCCTTTAATGGTTGCCATGTTAATGTGAAGTTTCAACTTACTTACACTCGACTAGATATCGAAATAGGGGTCTTTTTCGTTTAAGGGCCAGCACCTTACAAACATACTATACCTGACTGACAGTGCATTTAATCGTTTTTCTGGTGTTATTAGTTCGTAGGGCAGTAGTCCAGGTACTACTTTTAGTATAAACTCGTCTTATCTTATCAGTGATAAACGCGTGCCGCTTATCTTATGC
Organism: Homalodisca vitripennis; assembly: GCF_021130785.1. NCBI lineage: Eukaryota > Metazoa > Arthropoda > Insecta > Hemiptera > Cicadellidae > Homalodisca > Homalodisca vitripennis. The sequence continues at coordinate 181,665,295 of NC_060209.1, read as the reverse complement.
CCGTAATGAAACCTGCGTTAGTTCTGTCTGAGTTTTGGGTTCAATAAAGCGTGGTGAGTTGATCTGGACTTGGACTTTGCAAGCTCGAGTTATTTATTATTTTTTTTTTTCTGAAAGAGCAAGCAGCGCAAAGCGGGCAAGCATCGCGTGATCTGAGTTTTGAATAGGCAAGCTAGGGTCTTTTGTGCTGGCCCTTAAACGAAAAAGACCCCGAAATAGTTATAACGACACAATAAATATCTGGAAATATAGGTTTTACAATGGTTTAATTTAATATCACTAGTAAATTATTACACATTTTCCTATATTAACTTTAATCTTGCGAGGCAATCCAAGATTGCGAGGCTTTTTAGAATCCATGATTTCTCTATTAGGAAACTTCAATCCTTTTGTGATGTTGCCTGATGATGGAATCATTGATGCAGAAGGGCTTCATAAGAATAAAATTAATATTGGAAAATATGTATCCATTTACTTGGAATAATAAATTAAACTTTTTCCAATATTCCAAGGTTTTTCATTTTAAAACAGTGTCTTATTCTAGATGGGGGTCATAACTTGAATAAATATGTTCTATTCATGTAAAAGTCCAACATTTTAGATGATTTAATTTAATATTCTGATGACGAAATTAACAAAATTACTATGAGTTAAGATAAAAATCAGATCTAGTTTTTACTGAGTGGAGTGTTTATAATTTTAGTGGAGATTTCGGAAAATATTATAAATTTTCTGGAAATAGTCTCAAGTGTCTGAACTCTCTGAATACTGCTAAATAGTCTGGACATCCTGTACCACAGTAAATAGTCTCAACCATGCCAGGTTAGACATGAAGAGAAGTTGTGTACGCTCACAATTGCTGTTATATTAGATCCACAATTTTTCAGAAATCCTGTTAAGATATGATTTCACAGATCCCTATGAAATGATAGCGCGGATGATAAATTGCATTTCTGAGCGTATAACACAACCACTCCCACCATTGGTGTTTTCTCTACTTTGATTAAAAACGTCTCATACACTGTGAGTTCTTTTACATATGCAGTGGCACGCTTGACTGTAAAACAAACTTGACGGCCGTGTGTGATCCAATATAAAAAACACGTATTCACGTATTGTAGTGTAGGGTAATCCAGCAAGAGCAATATTGTAAACCAAAATACCAATCACTTAAGTCAGTTATTTATTTTTCATAAATTGCCGCTTGCCGCAGTATTGCAAATAAAAGTGGACATCAGCACTGCTTGTAATCAAGCATCGCCATTTCGTTTTTTCTGCAGTAGTTAAACAAATTGAATAACTACAGAGAGGACGCAATTTATTTCAACTCGTTGTTTCTTTCGGTGCATCCACCATGAAAATCAATCGTTCAGGTTTTAGCATTATTTGTAAATAAATCACATATAGTAGTGAAATACGCTCTTCAAATGCTTTCTCTGTTGTACTGGATTGCTACGGAAATTTGTGACCCCCAGATATCTTTCTTCCTCTCAAAAATCTACATTTTACCTTCATCGTGTCTGTTTATTTTTATGGCAAAATGTAAAAAAAAAACTCTAGCTTTTAATTATGAAAAGACACACGGATTTGGTTTTCTTCTGAGACGTTACGAGTACGCAAGAGCTCTCACTGCTTGATTATACGTTTACATAGATCTTTCCTACCTCATTGGTAGTTTGTTTTAATTTGAGAATTGATAAATTAGGACACGAGATAATTTTCAGTAACTTCGCAACGGTTTACTAGTCTTACAAGGTAGAAGTAAAATTATATCTGGTGAGACAATCCAACAACTTAATAAGTATAACTTATTAATTAAACTAAACCAAAAATTTAATTTCTTTATACTGTAACCATTATTTTAAATATTAAAACTAATTTGAATTGATTCCGATTCTATCGTTCCTATCTTGTTAAATGGAGATTCATCTCTAGGATTTGATATCCCATCACTAGGCCAACCTTGGACTATTCATTTCCAAAACTTGTTAATGAAAATATAGGTATACTTTCCAAAATTAAATCACTGACCAGGTTGAATTTTAATTTATTAATTACACAGCGTTATTTATTATAAAATATGTCTCCTGAGAAACTAACCGGCTTACAAGCCAGAACGACGAGACTTAAGTTGCTGGTTACAGATCATATTATTGCACTTTTAACTCATTCCATTCTATTTCCGGTACTTTGGTATTATCCGCAAGACTTTCGAAAGATTTTTTGGTGTCTGTTAAACAAATTCTGAATAACATTTTAAACAATATAACCAAAATTTCTTTGTATCAACTTAACTAACTATTATAATTTATTTAACAAAACCTCCATTAAAACGTCAAAATCACATTTACGTAGTCTGACCATGGAGATATGTTGTGTATTTCCACAAATTTATTTGCAAATATGGACATTTTTTTAACAAACTAATAATTATAAACGAAAAATTGCCTTAATCAATTAACGAAAAATACTCAAATTTACACAGAAACACACTATAGTGTTGACGATTTACATGATAATACAAGAATTAGCTCTCCAGAAAGCAGTTTGCAATTTTCGTACAGCAAACTGTGTAAAGGAACAGTTTTAAACAAATCGTTCAGAGCTCTCGATGTCTCCGGGCCTCGCACACATTGGCCCATCGATAAGTGATGGATCTTCACCGCAGGGATTCATTCCATATATCACGCACTGTGTTTGCTAGAATTATTGCTCTGGAACCCACAGATCCAAAATATTGGTATCAATGACATTTTCCGATCTGTGGCACGATTTATGGACTTTAAAGTTGTTGCCATGGCAACATATACGCGCGATATTATGCATAACGTCATCCATAACGATGACAAAATATCTTCCGCCGTCTTGGCCAATCACGAAACGTAATTTACTGTTGATTATTTACTGAGCAGCCGGCAATCAGAGCCGGCATGATTGCTGTGGACCCTGGGACCCACAATATAATATCGGCCCCCACACGGTGTGACCGCCACCACGCGCAACGATGGACACAATTTCCAGCCAACTGGTTGTGACGTCCGCTTGCGTGTAATATGATTGCGGCCGTTGATTGACAATCAAACCGTGACTAATTGTCAAGTGCTGTTACAGCATCACTACATAATATCGACCCCCACACGGTGTGACCGCCACTACGCGCAACGATGGACACAATTTCCAGCCAACTGGTTGTGATGTCCGCTTGCGTGTAATATGATTGCGGCCGTTGATTGACAATCAAACCGTGACTAATTGTCAAGTGCTGTTACAGCATCACTACATAATATCGACCCCCACACGGTGTGACCGCCACCACGCGCAACGATGGACACAATTTCCAGCCAACTGGTTGTGACGTCCGCTTGCGTGTAATATGATTGCGGCCGTTGATTGACAATCAAACCGTGACTAATTGTCAAGTGCTGTTGCAGCATCACTACATAATATCGACCCCCACACGGTGTGACCGCCACCACGCGCAACGATGGACACAATGTACAGTCAACTGGTTGTGACGTCGCTTACGTGTAATGTGATTGTGGCCGGTGATTGACAATCAAACCGTGACTAATTGTACGTGCTGTGACAGCATCACACTACATAATATCGGCCCCCACACTAACTGACCACCACCACGCGTAACGATGGACACAATGTACAGTCAACTGGTTGTGACGTCCGCTTACTTGTAATATGATTGCGGCCGTTGATTGACAATCAAACCGTGACTAATTGTCAAGTGCTGTTACAGCATCACTACATAATATCGACCCCCACACGGTGTGACCGCCACCACGCGCAACGATGGACACAATTTCCAGTCAACTGGTTGTGACGTCCGCTTGCGTTGTAATATGATTGCGGCCGGTGATTGACAATCAAACCGTGACTAATTGTCAAGTGCTGTTGCAGCATCACTACATAATATCGGCCCCCACATACTAACTGACCACCACCACGCGCAACGATGGACACAATGTACAGTCAACTGGTTGTGACGTCGCTTACGTGTAATGTGATTGTGGCCGGTGATTGACAATCAAACCGTGACTAATTGCGACGTAGTGTGACAGCATCACTGATAATATCGGCCCCACACTAACTGACCACCACCACGCGCAACGATGGACACAATGTACAGTCAACTGGTTGTGACGTCGCTTACGTGTAATGTGATTGTGGCCGGTGATTGTCAATCCAATCGTGACTAATTATGACATGTTGTGACAGCATTACTGATAATATCAGTCCCACACTAACTGACCACTACCACGTGCAACGATAAACACAATGTACAGTCAACTGGTTGTGACGTCGCTTACGTGTAACGTGATTGTGGCCGGTGATTGACAATCAAACCGTGACTAATTACGACGTAGCGTGACAGCATCACTGATAATATCGGCCACATACTAACTGACCACCACCACGCGCAACGATGGACACAATGTACAGTCAACTGGTTGTGACGTCGCTTACGTGTAACGTGATTGTGGCCGGTGATTGACAATCAAACCGTGACTAATTGCGACGTGCTGTGACAGCATCACTAGTGTGATATTTATTTGTTCTACGGCTGTCAATTCGCAATCACATGGATAGTGAAAGATCACATTTTACCAGGAAGAAAGCATGCTAGATTTTGATTTTTTTCATCTAAAGATACAATATTCTCTCCAAAAGCTTGAGCATCCCAAAACGTAAGTGATTTTTAATGTCTGAATATTGGTATTGTTATAATTTTCTACTTTAAGAAAGTAACATATATCCTAATCATGTTCGTTATAAATAAAAACCACACCAATTAAAGAGAAGAGCTAGAATATAGAGAATCTGTACTTAACACTGTATTCGTTATCTATGAATCAAGTTTCCAGATAATCTAAGTTTATCAAATAAAATACACAAGACCTGGGCAATAGGTCGATAAACTATGGGCAATTCTCCAGTAAAGTGGCATTTATGTTCCCTATTTAAGAAACTCAAGTATTGTGTTGAAAAATAAATGTAATGTTTTGAGCTACGGTTACGAAGTAAAAAGTTCGGCCTAAAACTATTTTACACCTGTAATAACATTGTCGTCTGGGTACTTTACTCCTGTTATCTGGAGTCATGTTCGACTAAAGTTATCCAAAAGAAGTCGGCGGTGAAGATGCTCAACACGAATCTTTACACCGCTTCGACATCTGATACACCTATAAATAGGCGAAGTGGCAGTCTCATGGTCTCATCAGGTGCACAATTCTTTTGCATCTCGTCAGACGAACATGACTCCTGATTCCAGGAATTAGGTCTGAGACAGCGTCAGATACCAGACGCTGCAATAAAAAAAAGGTGAACTGTAGTTAAATTCAACATTGAACTATAACTAGCAAGGCTGAGATCAATTTCCTTCCCGGGGAAAATGTTTTTGTGGATTCCAAGAAAAACCAGTTTGTGTGTTTTTACAACCCAAATAAGCCCTGGGCACCTGGACTATTATTACAAAACGACTAGTGCCTATGGATTATATTGTATCTACAATACACATTGTAAAACTTAGTTTCAACTGTAGATGTAGCGCCACCAGGCGCAGGCAGCGCCAAGTACTCATGTACAGTAAAAAATCTGTTACCCTCCTATATACAATGTTGTGTCTTTTGTAAGCTTTGTTTTAAACAAAATGTTTTTGTTTTAGTCTTTTGTATTGCAATATTACACGGTTTTCGAGACGCATTGAGCTTGATAATTATGATAGATTTTAAGCGTGATTTGATTCTATAACATTTAATTACACAATAAATTGACATCCTCATAACATATTCAGATAATTTGGAATTAGCTAAAAAGTGCTATATTGCTTGGTAAAACCCTTTCGATCTCAACGATGTGAACTAAATTCTGTACAGTATTTAACAAATGCTGTGAAGCGTGTAATCTATGGCGTTGCAACTTGCTATGCTTCTATATGTAAATCGGCTGTAATTGAAAACAAACTACGCAGTTTATTGTTGAGTGAGCATTACATTGTTGTTTCACGTTATTACATAGTTATTTTTAGTGCTAATCTTCAGATATTTATACGGTACTTATTTTACATAAACAATTGCATTTAATGTGAACCGTATTTACTTTGACTTTCATTAGTAATACTGAGTAAATTTTCAATTACTAAAAACGTATTATGTTTAAACATATCAAATACTTTATTTATTTAGCGAAATAAATTAATAAAACGTGGTTGCTTTATTTGTAACTGTACATTTCTATCAAATAATCATATAAGTGCTTACAGTTTTTTATAATGTTTTTCTGTTTTTTGTACTTGAAAAAATTATTTTTGTGTAAAATATTGCACAAGATCTACAAGAGATTACAATACAAAACAGTATACTGCGTGCTAAATACAATTTTAAAAAATTTCAAAATTAATTTTAAAATGAGTTTTGAAGTTTTTTAAGGTTAGAAAACGCGCAAAATACTGTTTTAGCCCATACATTGCAGTAAATCACCGTGATTTTCGGATAAATTTTCTACAAATAGCTCGGATTAAAGGGGGTGGTAAACATGAGGGGACAGGAATAATTTGGTAAATATTTAATTAGTTGTCCGTGATGCGAATTGAATCAAATCCGCTTATTCTGACAAAGGAAAATATTGATGCGTTGTTTTTAAAAGGTTAAGTGCATTCCCGGAGGACGGGATGTGTGTAAAACAAACAATTATAAAGTTAATCAAATCTTTTTTACTTGAGGGAACACGAATACAATTCTTCGAAACGGTTTGCGATAGTTCCAGGGGATATACATGTCAAGTAGAGCTGGATGTACTGAGGGGTTTACATACACCAATATAACCGAGAATCGGATTACAGTTATTCTCTTACTGGTTTCCCGTATTATTCCAAGAAAACGTATAAATGGGATATGTGGTAAGTGTACTTTTTTTATAAACAATCCCATGTAGTGGTCAAAGTGGTAACAAAACTTTAAGCATAATGCAATTAATGCACTATATATTTTTCCCTTTACTGACATTATATGTAAAATTGCATAGCTCAGAGGATTTGTTTGAAATGCACAAAAAAATATCGATGTTAAATGTCCGTACTGGAAATTAAACTTTATAGAAGTAGACGGCTATAGACTATTTGTTGAGACGAGAAACTGTTTGTTATTGATAGAACAATTTACTAAGCGAGGCTCTGGTGTAGAACACAACAGGTCTATTAGGGGAAAATATCAATGTTAAATGTCCGTACTGGAAATTAAACTTTATAGAAGTAGACGGCTATAGACTATTTGTTGAGACGAGAAACTGTTTGTTATCGATAGAACAATTTACTAAGCGAGGCTCTGGTGTAGAACAAAACAGGTCTATTAGGGGAAAATATCGATGTTAAATGTCCGTACTGGAAATTAAACTTTATAGAAGTAGTCGGCTATAGACTATTTGTTGAGACGAGAAACTGTTTGTTATTGATAGAACAATTTACTAAGCAGGCTCTGGTGTAGAACACAACAGGTCTATTAGAAAATATCGATGTTAAATGTCCGTACTGGAAATTAAACATTATAGAAGTAGACGGCTATAGACTATTTGTTGAGACGAGAAACTGTTTGTTATTGATAGAACAATTTACTAAGCGAAGGCTCTGGTGTAGAACAAAACAGGTCTATTAGGGGAAAATATCGATGTTAAATGTCCGTACTGGAAATTAAACTTTATAGAAGTAGACGGCTATAGACTATTTGTTGAGACGAGAAACTGTTTGTTATCGATAGAACAATTTACTAAGCGAGGCTCTGGTGTAGAACACAACAGGTCTATTAGGGGAAAATATTTTGTCTCCATTTCAATTGTGAAACATTTGATAGAGTAGGTTCGGAAATAAAACTGTCAGCTGGAAGTTTGTAGTTTGCGGCGGCACAATTTATTGACAACCGCCAGACAACCTCTGGCCCAGATTTCTTTAACCGCTGCTGCGGATTGTGTTGCGCCCAACTTTGTACAAAATGGCGTTCCTATGTTCTGGCGTAACTTATCTGACAAGTTGTGCGACAGCGTAATTTAATGACAATTGCTTAAGTTTATGTAAACGTTAATGATGACATACATATCTTCCGCAATGGTTTGCAGCAGTTCTCTTCCGCAGTTTTATAACATTTTTGCCTTTATATGTTGTAAATGCTTTGTAAAGAGACGTAACCCATAGAACCGAATGTTTCAAAGTACAGGAACACATATTAATTATATTTGAGTGTAAAACGAACTGAATTAAGTAAATTCTAATTAAATAATCGTGGCTTACTAGACTAACGACTATAAAAGTATATTTAATTTCGGGTTTTAACTAATTATTATTTTGGAGAATGTAATGTTTCCATTGATATATAATATGGTATTAACTATTTACATACTCAATCTTTTGGGTGTAGTTATTACAAAGATTGTTATACCATATTTGAGAAAACTCTTAACACAAAATTCTATTTCTATTTATGTAATATATAATTATATTGTTTAAACAAATCGTACATATAACGCAAGAGCATAATTACCTAAGGAGTAACACATTTCTCTTCTATAAACTTAAATCTTTTTCATTTTTCTACAAATAAACTGTGTACGATTATGCATCATTTGATACATACATTCTAAAAACGTCATGTCAACATATTTTTTTGTTATAAATACAACAAATAAATACGTATTTCATTAACCATGTATTTTGTTACTTAAACACAAAAACAATTAAAAAATAAATACCCAATTTATTACACTGGAGCTAAAATTCACTTATGTATAATGCCAAAAAGATCCAATTAATAAGGAATCTGTAAAAAAATAATACTACCAATTCATAGAAGTCACCTTTACCTTAATTTAGCACAATTTATATTTCTATACATAATACCAACTATTGCTACACAATTGTATAAATAAAAAATATTTATACGTTCCTAACTCGAACAATGTATATTAATAAAAACTTAAAAACTACCATTGCTGACAAAAACAAGCAATTTTCTATATAAGTTTATTTTAGGGAGAGTTTAATACCCATAACACAGATTGGTTCTCCGTTTCGGAACATTTTGAAATAAAAGCCACGAGTCATGTACGTTACCAACAAGAAATAAATTGGTTGGTCAGCCTGCAGGAAAACGGGCTGATCGGTTTATATGAGCTTTTGGCGGGGACTAGCTAAACAATGAAGGCGGTTTCCCGTTGCACCGTCCTACACCATGTGCTTCACGTAACTCCGAAATCGCAACCAAATGCTCTATTTCTACCGTAACAGTCGTACTCGAAAACTAACTTGAAATGAAAAAATGTACTAAGAAGAAATAGCTGTCCTTAAATCCATGACTCCTGACGATCTGAGAGGTTTGCACAGTATTAAAGACAAGTTACTGTACATTCCTGTGAGTTTCTAAATAATCACCAGTAAGATATTAATATAGAGTGTACATTAGTTATGAAATATACACAAAAGCTTAATAGGTAATTAAAATTACATATCAATTTTTGGTACGTGTTCATTGGATAAAGGTTTTATTTATAATTTTCATTTTAAGAGTCACTTTTTGAGAGTTTTCCCAAGGTAGAAACAGATAAGTTGTGTTACTCGTATCAGGAACACTTAACTAACAAAAGTTAAGTTTAGTCAATATATTAAGACTAACTACAGAATAACTAATTTACGGTGTGATTGGCTAACACTAACCTATTGACCACATACACCTATTTCATATAGATAAATTGATCTCATGTTTTAGAATAAACAACATCTCATGATAACTTAACTGTTTCACACTATGAGTCTCACAGTGACTAAATTATAATATTTAAAACAGATACTACAAAATATACTATAGTACAATATCATACAATAAAATTATAATACAATAAATAATACACAATACAATATACTACAAAATAACTACTTAACAGAGATACACCTATCGACCACATACACCTATTTCGTGCAAAAAAGTGGATCACGCAAGTCTCATGTTTCAAAAGCAACATCTCATGATAACTCAACTGTTTCTCACTATGAGTGCTTAACCATGATAAATATCCAGATTTGTTATACTTGTACAATAATTCAAATTAAAAATCTAAGTAACATAGAGAAAATATTTACATAACATTTTCATTGTACACAATTTTTAAGAGATATTTTCCATTACATAAAATATGTATTCATCTCAATTCCACGACTGGACATATGCACGAGTTTGAATAGCTTTCAGTCCACTCTTTCCGAGCATTTAATGTGTTTCGTGATTCGTTCAACAAATATTCATGTTTAATTTAATTTAATGGCTTTAATGTTTTGCACGTTTTAGACCGCCATTAAACAAATTTACAATAAAAAATTTACATTACAAAAATATTGCTTTTACTTAGATGTACTACACAAACAAGCTATCAACTTTCCGAGATTCGAACCTATGGTTTTTTATGTTTGGGACATCTTGTTATTTTAAGACAGTTTAACACATTGTTTATTTTATTTCAAAAGTATGATTTGAACTATGATGACTTCTTCAATTGTTCAGTGAGTTAATTTGATAGATATAATTTGGTACAGGAAGTACGCGCTTGAAATAACACTGTATGTTTTAATTAAACTTACCTAGAATTCTGATATTCTTGTTATTAATAAAAAGCAATACTCTTTAAATATAATTCAAACAGAAGTATTGTGTAAGTTCCTTTTCATTTTAATTGTTGTTGGGACCGGTTGTTTAAACAAAAAATCTGAATTACAAAGAAATGTCCTTTTTATTACAGCACCCCAGGCAAAGTTCAGTGAATTTCCTCCTCAAAGATGAGAACATTCGTAATTATATTGCTATTTAAAATATGGCCTTTGAATTTAAAGATTTCTCCGCCTAAAAACAGTTTTAATATTGTGTTAAAATTCTATTCAACTCTGTTTGCTTTAGTGTGACGAATGTCAAAGTAAATCTTGCTCCCTTTAATATTTAAAGTATACAAGAATGAAATTGGACGCCATTTGAAAATGTTTTAAAGTTGTAATTGCACTTTATGTCAGTAAACCATTCAAACCTCTGAACAGAGGACTGGAATTTCAACTCACAGACAAGTTTTCCAGTACCTGTTAATTACTTATTTAACGTTTAGTATAAACTGCGGATTTGTCGAGATAAAGTGGATTAATTAATGAAACAGGGTGAAGTAATAAAGCGATTCACTCGCGACCATTCTTTTCATTCATTTATTGATACACGTTGTTTTAGAAGCGTTATCACGCTAAACAGTTTCTGGAGTATTCTTTCTAAACATAACTATTGTCAATATTATTGAAAACGTGTAAGATGTCAATTTTGCACATTTTAGTGCCAAATTTAGGAGGTGCAACAACGTTTTGTTATTTCATACATTGTGTATTTGTCAAGTGAGCAGAGAGGCTTTGCAACGATGTATGGCTTTGAGAGCAGGAAGGAACGGATGCCTATTATCTTCAATGAAAGGATTCTGCGCCTGTACGGCTTCCATCAGCTCTTATCATGTACGCTACTTCACTCATAAGACCAACTATTTCATACATTGTGTATTTGTCAAGTGAGCAGAGAGGCTTGGCAACGATGTATGGCTTTGAGAGCAAGGAACGGATGCCTATTCAATGAAAGGATTCTGCTGTACATGTATTTGTCAAGTGAGCAGAGAGGCTTGGCAACGATGTATGGCTTTGAGAGCAGGAAGGAACGGATGCCTATTATCTTCAATGAAAGGATTCTGCGCCTGTACGGCTTCCATCAGCTCTTATCATGTACGCTACTTCACTCATAAGACCAACTATTTCATACATTGTGTATTTGTCAAGTGAGCAGAGAGGCTTGGCAACGATGTATGGCTTTGAGAGCAGGAAGGAACGGATGCCTATTATCTTCAATGAAAGGATTCTGCGCCTGTACGGCTTCCATCAGCTCTTATCATGTACGCTACTTCACTCATAAGACCAACTATTTCATACATTGTGTATTTGTCAAGTGAGCAGAGAGGCTTGGCAACGATGTATGGCTTTGAGAGCAGGAAGGAACGGATGCCTATTATCTTCAATGAAAGGATTCTGCGCCTGTACGGCTTCCATCAGCTCTTATCATGTATGCTACTTCACTCATAAGACCAACTATTTCATACATTGTGTATTTGTCAAGTGAGCAGAGAGGCTTGTCAACGATGTATGGCTTTGAGAGCAGGAAGGAACGGATGCCTATTATCTTCAATGAAAGGATTCTGCGCCTGTACGGCTTCCATCAGCTCTTATCATGTACGCTACTTCACTCATAAGGCCAACTATTTCAATCTGTGTATTTTATACTACATAATGTGTCAATTTCAACTGGAATTCAATTTGGGATCTCCAAAATTATTTGATTACATGAACGTTTAAATAGGAAACACTATATTAATTTTCATGTGCAGTAAAAAGTATTCCTTGGAATTTTAAAAATGGCTATAATTTCCCAATAAGGTGGCTAATTAAGGCCCTTGTGGAATCAAGAATTCTATATTGTTTTTTCGGTTACCTTTCCACCATTGTAGGAAGTTTATAGTCTTCGAATTTCATAAGACGTACCCGTTTACAGACATAAGGAATCAAAAGTTAATATTTTCACATTTTCAAAAATACTATGTGTGAATGAGGTGAAAAAACAATTCACACCCTTAAAAGAATAACAAAATCATGGGTACAGGATATACATTTTCGTCATCATAAAAAATATAAAATTATAAATTAAATTAAATTACTTCGGTGCTACTTCCCAATGTGATGGCCTACTAGGAACCCTCAAATTTAATAATTATGTGCACACCTAAAAAGATATAATTTGTCTATTAATTCAATGAAATAATAACGGGATTGCGGACAGGTTCCATCTTTATGGGTTACAACAACACAAACACCACACATCTAAAAATATTGCAATCTTTGTGAAATATACGTGGTAATGTAGAAATTTCAAGTATACCTCACCCACCTGTGAGTTTTGAGCAACGGGTATCTAAGTGCTTAATACTTGAGGATATTTCCTATATATCTGTGTTATAGACAATATTAAGGAATACTTTTCCGATTCTGATTATTTATTTACATATGTTGAAGCAGAATAAGTCGTTAAGAAGGATAATACTGAATGTGAAACAGCTATAAATGACATATTCGCAATCATTCTGAAATATTCAAAGGATGAAATACACAGTACCCACTGGGGACACGTTGAATCAACCATGTTCGCTGAAAAATAATATAATGTTCCAATTTTACTACACAAAGTCATGAAAATGGTCCAATTTTACTACACAAAGTCATGAAAATGGTCGTTTTAATTTCAGTACATTCAATTCAATTGAGTAATTTAAAATAATACGATCTTGAAGCTGAATTGTTTGGCTGTTAATTCGAATGTCCCAACCTAGTTTACAATTCTGTATCATCGGTTAAAATGGCAATATATCACTCTGTGATCGTGTCCTTTCGAATGCAAATGAATGTAACTGTGGTTGAACTGTATTTACCACAGGGTTTGCTCTAACCCGTAATTAGTTTTCAGGGATAAAGTTTAAAGTAGAAAGATCCTAAGCATTTTACTCAATTATAGTTGTATTATTATTAGGTAAGTCCTCACAATACCTCGTAAAGCACAAAAATATATCCATCAATCGAAGGATTTAAATCCATTATATAAATAACCGATTAGCCCGAGATATGCCCGACACCTTGTTATCGATATGCTGACAGTCGAGATGAATCATTCATTGACATTAATGTTTGGTTCCAGATGTGCTACAGACTTGGAATGTGGTACACTGGTAACATCTCAGGGTGCACATAATGATAACTTCCTTTTTCTATATTTCCGCGCCATTTTTAGGGGGATTGAATACCTAAATATTTCCATATCTGTATTTGCTATACAATCTAAGTAATTACATTTATTGCAACAAAATGTTTTATTGTGATTTAATTTGCTTTATCTGATACAATACATCTGATGACAAAAATGCATTTATACATTGTTTCAGACCTAAGTTATTCAGTTTTATGCATTAACATAGCTATACAGCAAACCTGTGTGTTCAGAGAAAGTTAATTCAAATAGGCAATCATAATGAATCAAAATCTAAAACATAACGCATCTTTATTTTATATAGCCATTATCCATTGATTTCCTCTTATTCCCAATCATACTTTTTTTTTTTCAAAGCAAATTGGGATTTAGATTTCCATGGCTAAAATTACAATTTTTCCTTGTGTGCGTCGGTCACGGAAACAAGTACAATGCCACCTCAATAGCTGTAATAGTAAAAATATCTTTTGTGAAAAAAAAGTTCTTATCGCTCCGAATTTATTCCAAAATTCAATGTACAACATACCCTTTGCATTATAACATATTACATGATAGGAAACCTCAATAATCAAAATCTCTAAAAGACAAGGCCCAGTAGTGTTTGTATACGGTTTGCCATATTAAATTTATGTCGTGTTTGTAATGATATAATATATCAAGGATGACCATAATATACAAAGTATAATTCGTGTATCACCGTGCATTCAGTACTATATGATTATGAATTGCGAAGTCGATGGAAGGAGTATGAAATACTGTAATACCGGAAGTTCTTTAAAACGGTGCAGAGAATCCCTTATATTTCACAGCGTGAAAGACTTCCACCCACATGTCAAATGGGAGCAAAATGCTGCTATTTAACATGTCAACATTTATACTCCTCGTTTTCAATGGTCCTTACAATATTCATAAGCTAACATTAACATTAACATGTCACATGCTGCTCTCTGCTGCTTTGCTGAATAGCTCTTTGATGTCAGAAACAAAGCCTCCATTGCTGTCACAGCACATTCTTTTCACTGCAGGTTCAAAGATTGTTTAGGGTGCAGTAAGAATTAATTAATTTTTCACAGTTACAGGGGGGTTCCTTTATAAACTGTTGTACATTTATGTTTTCCTCGACGAGTACTTTTCTTACAAAGGTTTAACAGAATGAAGAACGTATGCTGAACATAAATTCTGAAATATTGAAATAATTTTAAAATTAAAGGAAACTCAATAAAGCAATGTAAATTCTTAGTGGTTATATATAACGGTTGGAGTTTTTTTATCAAACGAAATGTGTTTCAGAGAATTTATCCCTGACATTAGAGGAAATGGTTTTTAAGGATTTATTCCTGACACTAGATTAAATGTGTTTTATGCACTTATCCCTGACACTAGATGAAATGTGTTTCATGCATTTATCCCTGACACTAGATTAAATGTGTTTCATGCATTTATCCCTGACACTAGATGAAATGGGTTATAAGGACGTATTCGTGACACTAGATTAAATGTGTTTCATGCATTTAGCCCTGACACTAGATGAAATGTGTTTCCCGCATTTATCCCTGACACTAGATGAAATGTGTTTCATGCATTTATCCCTGATACTAGATGAAATGTGTTTTAGGTATTTATCCCTGACACTAGATGTAATGTGTTTCATGCATTCATCCCTAACACTAGATGAAATGTGTTTCATGCATTTATCCCTGACACTAGATGAAATGTGTTTCACGCATTTATCCCTGACACTAGATGTAATGTGTTTCACGCATTTATCCCTGACACTGATGTAATGTGTTTCAGGTATTTATCCCTGACACTAGATGAAATGTGTTTCAGGTATTTATACCTGACATTAGACGAATACTTGACAATGTGATTTGTTAAAACGTAAAATCCCCTTATTAACCGTCTATTAATCTAAATATATTTATTAATAATATTAATTATAATCTTCATTTAAGTGTTGAATTATCAAATAAGACGCCAAGAAACATTAAGTAATCTTACACATATGCACATATAAAACGATATTCGAGTACTATGTGTATGTGAATGATGAGTTTAGCTCCAGTTCACCTTCGTCTAAGTGCAGGATCTGAAATCTGACGCTGCGCTAACAGGACGTTGAACTGGAGCTCGATTCAACATTCACATTGAATCAACTGTTCCCACCAGAGCTACACCGTATGTACGTTGAACTGGTAAACCTCATGAAGAGCTCATGAGCCACAAAGGCACAAGATGGTTATCATAACATGGATTGGTTTTGCCTACAAGCATACTCTGATCACATTGATTAAGTGAGTGATCAAAATCACAACATATCTAATGACACTCAGAACATAATGTAGCGTACAAGTGGCCCAATGCACTTGTTAAAGAAAAACACGAATTATTATTAAATATCATGTTTCTTAAATTTATTTGAAACAATTACTCATTTGGAGCCAATAGTAATTTTTACTGATTTATTGAGTTAATCGACAATCGAAAATTAAAATCTTTCTTCTCCAAGACGAATCAAAGTACTTCCATAAAACCCATCATGGTCCGTAGAAAGTTTTTAGCACTCACAAAACTGATTTGTTTACATGTAGCGTCCTTTGGATTAACGCTAAGACCTAAATAACACGTTACATACACTGGCAATATGCAATTATTTACGTTGTATTTTGGAACAAACTATATGGGATTCCACTATAAACCATACCTTGAGCTCTTTATATTATTATCAATGTTTAAGGACGCATGAGTGACGCAAAAAATTAATTACATTCTTTTATATACCGCACACATTTAAACTAATCATTTCAACTCATCATATTTAGAACAACAGTATATAATTACTAAGGTCAATCTCGGGGTTGAAACGTTAATGAACGCCTTCTATTTTACAACGATAAGGTGAAAAGTTTTACAATAAACTTGATTGTGACTCTGAAAGACAGGGTTTAAGGGTGCATAAAGTGGTCTTTGCATCTGTTTATAAACTCAAATGGTCACGATTAAATTTATTTCATTTCATACCTACGTTAAATTACGGTTAAATACTAGGTACCTATCTACGACACGAAAGTATGGTGTATTCCGTATTAGTCATCGTGGTAGCAATATTCTACGGGTAGTGCGAGTTAATATAGAATAATTACGGGTACAAGAAAGAGACAGTTTAACTAGAATTCCATTTCCATTTCCACATTGTTACTACAAATATTTATTTGTTTACGGTTTTCTCTAAATTTACTCCTAAACGCGAAACGTATTTGTCCCAATCGGCTTAATTTAAATTAATGAAGAGATAAAAATGTATTTTATAAAAAAAAACCCTAAACACGAAGCAGCATCGCCTACAAACCCATTGTTTGGACATAAAACAATTGCCGGATTCAAATAATTACTCCGCGATAAAGAGTAAAGGGTGCCAACAGCCATTTGTAAATGAAATCATTGGAGCTCCAGCTGTTTGCTGTACAGGGCAAACAAAATGAATATGAAACGAAATGGCTAATTGTAAGCATTGATTTCTAATGTGGCATGTGATTGCGCCACAGTCTGGCCCCACAGAGACCCGGCATTTACTTCATCAAATACAAAACATACATGGATATGTATGCCAGCATCATCACAGAGTACTAAATCTGTTTTACGTTTCAAAACTTTACAATGATAATTTTATAAGAGATTTAAATACTCAGTGAATCTTTGTTATTTGTCAATCTTCTCTCGGGAATTAATTATACAAATTATATTGATTTCAGATGAACCATTTAGTTCTACACATATTCGGTATTTTATTATCCGGAAGCCATTCTGTACCTATCTACTACTCGTTATTACGTGATATAAATTGGTTTCAATTAGGTTATCATAAATATGTTACTAGTAATACCAAATTTAAAGTTAAGCTTTTCGAGCGCTCACTTGATCTGAGCTTGAATTTGAGTATTATCTCAAGGGATGTTTTTATCTTTACGCCAGAAGTACGGGGTGGCGACGAAGGCACCACTGAAGAAGCCCTCTCTGGTGGCCAGAGGCTTATCCGATAGGCACTTTTCCGACCTCAGATCACGTGCCAGATTGCCAAACAGTACGGATCACCCCGTATTTCTGGCAAAAAAATTTACGCTCAGATCATGTGACTCTTGTAAATGTTAATTTTATCTTTTTCTATTTATAATACGGACGTATGCATTTCCCTACTCATATAGGCTAATAACAAATAGTAGATAGGATCAGAATGGAGTCCGGATAATAACCAAGTACCCAAAATTATACAGCTTATGACATGCATGAATCAATAATTCATGATAAGCACTACTGCTTATGGTTTTAACTGTCATCTCAGTTTCCGAGATAAAAATTCCTAAAATATTTCAGTCCCAATGAGGAGCCATTTTTAGCAACTGATGTTACACCAAAATAGACTTTTCTGTAGACCAAAGATGCGCTCCACAGCGGCGCCGGAATTTTTCAAGATTTTAACTGTGTTGATAATGTTTCGACGCTGTGAACCACAAAACAGGTGACTGACTTGACACCGAAAAAATAACACATAAAATATACGTTTAGATCTTGATGAGAACACTTTGTATGCAATTAACGATAAACATTTCCAAGTTTGTAAAATGTTGATCGGATGTTTGATAATGGACCAAACAAAACTTAGTGGTTTCTTTAACAATATTGCGACATATTTGCAGTTGCTGATGGAATAAAAAATTGAGGACAGGTCATTAACATGACTCAATGAACCATTTCCTCCTTAACTATAATTTGAGAATACACGTGAGTGCAGCGAGGCCGTGACAATTGTAAAGAATACACCAGACACAAAGAGCATTTTTTATAGCAGAGAAAAACATCAAAGGAACAGCGGGCCCGTTTACACTAGGGTGGGGGGAGGATACGATATTGATTAGGTATACACAAATTGATATAATTCCTACACTAAACAAAGGAAATAAGATGGTTCGTACAGAAAAGAAAGCAAGGACATTCACTAATGTGCCGGCTTCACACACACTTTCTAAGAAGTAATAACGAGTGTACAAACAAAGGCTGGATGGCTCACCAAACAGGTATGTATGCCCCTTTAGAGAATGAAACGATAGTTTCAGTATTTATGTTATAATGTAATAATAATGTTATAAAGCAATAATTACTATGTACGACTGTGTTGTGAAATTTTACGTGACGCTGTAAAAATATTATAAACCTAAAAAATTCCTACTTTTATTTCGAAATAATCCCATCATATTAGATCATGTACTCTCTCTCTCTACAGATATAAGACATTTTGTAAGGTAAAGACAATTTTCGTTCCATTTTTATTTCATGTCCTCATATCCACGGAATGTATCTTAAGAAATGCACATGGGCCTAAATTTGCAACTGTCAATGATATCGATTAAATTAATTGATCATATTCATTCGATAAGATTTCATGGAATTTTACACATGATATTGTATTAAATTGACGAAATTAATAAGATAGGTCTTGGTGACAGTTATTTTCTGAAAAAAATCATATACCAGGGCAGGCATATTCTAACAGATAAAAAGGTAGTAGAAGTAAAAGATCCTAAAAATTAAAACAAGAGGAAGGTTTCAAAAAAGGAATAGTACTACTAAAAAAGTAGGATCCGCGAGAACGCTAGCTGAACAATTCATAATATGTAGTTAATGTTTTACACATTAAAGAACACGTCCCTGTAAATAATATAAATGCGCTTTTAAGTTTCTAACGGAAAGTAACATGATCATTTCGCAGCGCACGTGATGTTTGAACTATGCTTGGTATTTTAATTTAAAGTCCAACTACACCTGGATAAGAGTGACACAGAGAACAATGGGCCTAGGCTGCAAAATGGGGTTCCATGTTTATGCAAATACCGCAGCACCAGTGCAGTATTGCCTACAGCAGTGCAACAATTACGCGCTTACATCCCGTCTTATCTGCCCACTGACATTGTGGGCAGTATTCTACGAGTTTTCAGTAATTAAGAATTACTTTTTAACCATATTTTAGATAAAAATACACTACATATTAACAACAGTGTTTGATCGGACTGAAAAAGTAATAGCTGTTACTCTTTAACAAAATCTACTGCTCAACTGTTGTAGCTGTCACAAAGTGATGAAGCCCTTGCGAAATTCCAATGAAGAGTTACCAACATCTGAATATCTAAGCTGTATCAATGTGTTTCAGCCGCAAATCTTGTAAACAATTCCTTAAATTACCAACATTCTTGAAAACCAAAAACCATTGCATCTAGATGATTCAATCGTTTGAAAACATGTTTGTACGTAAGCACTGCTTTAAGTTAGGCATATCAAGCATTAAATTTGTTTGTTGGAATACGTGGAAAATGTGACAGGATATTTTCTAATGTGTTCCTTTGTACGCTAACACTTACGGTACCGGTGTATATAATAAGTGTTTGTTTTAAATTACACTATGTTATGTATCTTTTTATTTATTTGTTTTAAAAGGCGAAGCCGATCCCCTTTCAAGCCTTACTCTGCCCGTCCTCATGGGCCACTGGCCTGTGCAAGGATCTTATCAAACAGAATAAGGGGGAGAGTCGATACAGTACAAGGTCGATGATATTGATAAAAAGTGCAACGGTCACAGACAGGATTCGAACCTGCGCTATCTCAAACTCAGACTCAAAGTCCAACGTCTTAGACCGCTCGGCCATCGGCACTCTCAATCTATTACACATTATGTATTACGTTGAAACTAAAGAAAACGCCATAAACCCACTCACATAATACTTTCTCTTTGCCAGTCACTTGAATAAATGCATTTCATCAACTAGCAGTCTAATAAAACGTGTCCAGCAAAGACAAACAAATATAGTGTGAAAATATAAATGCAATCTCCCTTATTTCGGGATCTTTAAACTTACCATTGTCTCTTACAATAGTTAAACAAAGATGGCCACTAAATACATACGGTTGTATGGACATAACTAATTACGTATTAATAACAAACTAACAACATTTTACACAAAAATATAACATCCAGGTGATAATAAAAATGACGTCACATTTCCTAGCTCTTTTGTCACGAGATATCAAGGGCTCTGTTCGCGCTGAAAAGCGTTCCAAGAAGCGAAGTTCACATTCAAGTGGCATCTTAGAGAATACTTGTACGGGCGGAGCTTGTTGCTTTACTCGCCCCCCCCCCACCGGTTGTGAGATGCCCCATTCAGGTTCTTTAGATATTCTGCAGGATATGCGGAATATACAAGTGTTTATTAATTAATCATTAGTACATAGTACTATTACCGTGCGCCATAAATGATTCAACAGTGAGAAGGGTTAAGTTTTATTTAATATTTAAGGAAATTATTTTTTTAGATGCATTTTGTACATTGTTTTAAAATGTACTACTCATTTTCTTATATCTTACTCAATAAATTCCAATTACAATATTACAATACTAAGTATATTGTTGTAAATAATAAAAATTTTATAAGACAAATAATTTTCTTTAGCAAACGTTTTACTAAATCAGCACTTAAATTATCATTATTACGTAAATAATGTTTATCAGTAAAACATCCCTGATCTCTACCCAGTATCTCTCATATACTATATCCTTATCTAATTTCTTACAGCAATCGTTTTACTAAATCAACACTTATCATTATCCCTTAAAACAATGTTTATCAGTAAGCCAACCCTTATCTCTACACCATCATCTCTCATATACTATATATTCTTATCTTATTTTCTTGCAGCAAACGTTTTACTAAATCAGCACTTATCTTTATCACTTAAATAATGTTTATTAATAAAACAACCCTACACCATCATCTCTCATATACTATATACTTATCTCTTATAATTGTTATTTTTTATTGATTAGTTGCTATACTCCATTGAATTATGTATACTCGGATAGTGTGATATTCAAAATGAGTTGCGTATTCCCCAATTACAAAATATACAATGCCGCAAGTAAATTTAATAGGATAATGTGATTTCCTCTACTAGCTACGAGGTAGAAGTCCTTGTGTCACGTAACAGTCTTCGCTAATGTTGCATACCAAATTTCAAATCTATGGCTTATTACATTCTTGAGATATAGACAGCCACGCAACCGTACAGAAAAAATATTTACATCCTCCCGGCAGACAAAAGAGGGACTGTGCTAGCCTACTGAGTAACGTAAAAAAGCTTCAATGAGGCCTCGGCAGAAACCATGCATTTACATGCCCTACCACAGAACTCTCTCTTGTGCATGTACGAGTACAAACGAAGTTTCATTCAAAATTCAAAGTCTACTGAAGACATTTTTCTCCAAACATCTTACGTACAGTTAGACTACATGTTTTACATACTCATATAGTAAAATATCATACGTTGTACTCGTATAATGTTTCCTCACGCTCAGCCAAATCTCAGGCAGTAATATATCCCATCATTGAACACGATGCTGTCCATACAGAAATGAAGCTTGGTTCAAACGTTTAAGTCTACACAGATCTGTTCGTTTTCAAGGTACCATGCAGACGGACGACAGACAGGTATGAAATTTTGTAGCCTTTCGGGAATTAGGCTTCGTCAAAGCCCATCCAATAAAGCACAAAAAATAAGATTTTTGAGATATGTTACTTGTCAAGCAAATTTTAACAGTTTTATATTTTTCAAATTCCAAATTGGTTAATTTGTTCGTTCATATCGTCCGGACAACAACAGAAAAGAAATTGTCCAGACCCTCGAAAGAGAGGCTTCGCTAACGCTCAGCCAATCACAATATATTCTGCTTGTCGAGAGTTATGATACTCTATTGCATGTCATTCAAACATTAGGAAACACCAAAATGTTTTAATAAAATGTAATTTAATTTTAGACTGTGTCTATATTAATTACAGAGTCGCGTCGTGAGATGTTCGCAGCGCTTAATGTCTACTTAATCTTTGAACAAAACCCTTAAATGTATCAGTGTCCGCTTACCCATCTTGCTGGAGAATGAATGGGATCAATTACCTGAAACGGAAAACAAAGATAAAGTAACAACAGTGTGCGGTATTTCCGTGGACAATATAAAAGAGTCATCAAGGAAGAAGGAGTGGGGTCGGAAAACATTGACTACTACTGCCACAGCCAACGTCATGAATAAGCGAGGAGAGGAGAGAGTGAGGCAGTCGTTAGCACAATCTGCTGCCAGACATGCTGCTGATTACCTCAGCAACCGGTCAATCTATTTCTACATCTACATATACATACATCTTATATTCATGACATAATTATTCTACATTTTAAAGGAACAAAGACATGCTGCTGATTACCTAGGCAACCGGTCAATCTATTTCTACATCTAAATACATACATCTTATATTCATGACATAATTATTCTACATCTTAAACGAACAAAAACATGCTGCTGATTACCTCGGCAACCGGTCAATCTATTTCTATATCTACATACATACATCTTATATTCATGACATAATTATTCTACATCTTAAAGGAACAAAAACATGCTGCTGATTACCTAGGCAACCGGTCAATCTATTTCTACATCTACATACATACATCTTATATTCATGACATAATTATTCTACATCTTAAAGGAACAAAAACATGCTGCTGATTACCTAGGCAACCGGTCAATCTATTTCTACATCTACATACATACATCTTATATTCATGACATAATTATTCTACATCTTAAAGGAACAAATACATGCTGCTGATTACCTCGGCAACCGGTTAATCTATTTCTACAGCTACATACACACATCTTATATTCATGACATAATTATTCTACATCTTAAAGGAACAAATACATGCTGCTGATTACCTCGGCAACCGGTTAATCTATTTCTACAGCTACATACACACATCTTATATTTTCAGCACATAATTATTCTACATTTTAAAGGAACAAAGACATGCTTTTGATTACCTCGGCAAACCGGTCAATCTATTTCTACATCTACATAATAATAATGCAATAGTTTCAGCAATAATGTTTTGTTGATACATTCCACGAATTTACTGGATCGAAATGGTTAAGTAATGTTTAAAAATACACTAGTATTGTAAAATAACTACAAAAATTAATTAATAAATTAAATATAGTAATAATGTATATGACTGACCTAATGTTTAAAAGAGGATGCTTCTTGTTTTCAAAGAGAATTAGCTCCGTACACACAAAATCAAAATTTTAAACCAACTCTAAATTTAACTCAGAAATGAAACTAATGTAAATTAATTGTATCAGAAACGTGTTATAGAGCAGACCTCCAGATATTCCTCCCGCACAAAATATCGCCTCTGGTACTATCACAGGCAGTAAGTAACACCCTACACAGTATATTCCCATATTTGATCAGCGTAAGTCTAATTAATAACGTGTTCTGAATCTGACAAATAAATCTACATTATAACCATAAGTTGTGGCGCATGGTTTATCAGGTATCAAATCACAGGCAGTAAGTAACCCCGTACACAGCATATTCCCATATTTGATCAGCGTAAGTCTAATTAATAACGTGTTCTGAATCTGACAAATAAATCTACATTATAACCACAAGTTGTGGCGCATGGTTTATCAGGTATCAAATCACAGGCAGTAAGTAACCCCGTACACAGTATATTCCCATATTTGATCAGCGTAAGTCTAATTAATAACGAGTTCTGAATCTGACAAATAAATCTACATTATAACCACAAGTTGTGGCGCATGGTTTATCAGGTATGAAATCACAGGCAGTAAGTAACCCCGTACACAGTATATTCCCATATTTGATCAGCGTAAGTCTAATTAATAACGTGTTCTGAATCTGACAAATAAATCTACATTATAACCACAAGTTGTGGCGCATGGTTTATCAGGTATCAAATCACAGGCAGTAAGTAACCCCGTACACAGTATATTCCCATATTTGATCAGCGTAAGTCTAATTAATAACGTACTCTGAATCTGACAAATAAATCTACATTATAACCACAAGTCGTGGCGCATGGTTTATCAGGTATCAAATCACAGTACGATAATCAGCTGAGAGTGAATCCATGCGGGATTTGCTCAACCCATTACCCTACGAGTGCTCGCACTGTATCAATCATCAAGAATTATACGCTGGAAACAGCTGATGGAGGTAATACGGTGTGCATGCTCAAATTAGCTGGATTGGACAAAACTGTTATTCCGATTCCGAGCGATAAATTAAGCTTTCTTGTATCGTTATTGTACGGTAGGGTGGAATTCCCATCTCTGGCGTTCATCGGCACAGAAATAATTAGAAAGTGATAAATGTTTGTGAATAGTAAATGGTGTAATTTTTACCCGTTTTTTCATGAAATTACTTCTATCACGCCCAATTCAACACGTTTTTCTTGACTCAACACGTTATAGATTCGTGTTATCGAAACACGTTAATAAACATAAAAAGCACACGGCTTTCAACATACCGTGTACATTAATGGTAACTATAAGAGATACAACTTAGGATACGCGAAAAGTAATGCGTTATTAAAAGACCCACAAATCTAAGTATTTAAACATAGCGAAAAACTCATCATCCCAGGATGAACGTTTTCTGATTAGGGCATATCCCTAAGGAATGACCACACAAAAATGTCAGCTCTTCAATAAAACACCTCCAACGTTGCAGCTTGCAACGTACATCTTTGAGATGTACATTTTGAGATGTACGTATTGTACATCTCAAAATTTGAACAAAAATATCCCTGGATTTAAGCTAAAGAAAAGTAATGGCTATATTTTATATGGTGTAGAAACATTTAACGCTTACAACTCCAAGTTCTATCTGTAGATAACAAAAGCTGTGAAATTATAGGTCTGTCAGAAATGGTTTCTTACAACCATGTGACACGATGTTCGTTTACGATAATCACCGAAACCACTGATCTAATTTCAATGAAATTTTGTAGATATGTATTGTTTGGTCCAACATGAAAGTAGGATGTTTTTATCTCGAAAATTCCACCGGAAGCTCCACTTGTTTCTAAAGTAACGAAAAATCCCATATTTATCTCTAAAGTTGTGGAACATTAGTTGAAATACCTTGTTAAATGTAATCAACTGTTCCGTGTAAACATTGTTTTATGACTGCGCAACCATATGTTTAATTAATTTGACCACTATTGTCATGATAATATTTGTTTCATAATAACTGTGAATATTTACGTGACAAAATGTCCAGATACTCAAGCGGTTGGCTTCCTTGTCACACAAACTTACACACACGCACGCACACACACAATCACGCGCGCGCATGAGTTTTTTTTTCTTGCCTTAGAATATCCTATCGTATGTCCTTGACATAAGAATATGATGGTGACTTTACCACACCCAATGAGGATACTCGTCTGTCTAAACGTTGACTTTAAATTTTATATATATATATATATATATATATATATATATATATATATATATATATATATATATAAAATTTATCACAATATCAAATAGCAGTTCGTCCAAATTTAGTAGTGATGTTATCTCTGAGTTTGAATATAAGTTCATTGGATTCTCCAAAAACCCCTGACAGTCTATCTTAGCTAAGAAGACCAGTTTCAGTCATCTTCATGATGAGCTCTATCAACTAGGGATTTACCTTTCTCATATTTTTCAAAATTTACACTTGCAGTCCACAAAGTTCATAAACGCCGATCACATTGTCATTGTATGAAAACAGGGGTAACATAGGAGTATCTTTACAATATAATTCATGTATTAAAAATTCAGTCAACATCTCTACAACAGAAGTTGCCTGTCTTTGGAACAGTTTTATTAGGTTAAGTAATGATCATGTTTGTTGTATTCTATATCGTTATATATGTCATAACTTTGTACAGCACTGTTAATAAAACCTTAAACCTTACAACGTATCCAAAATTACACGAAACAAAGTGGTTATAAATAAGGAGACATAAGTATCACTAAGGAAATAAAAATTGACCACTAGAGCTAATAAACAAGCATTTAGTGTACACAGAGAATAAGTATGTTATGTATTCTAATCTTCATTGAAGATGTGTATTTAAATTATATAATATAGAGTCTATGTTTGTCCTCTTTACTGTACCTTATATGCAAGCAATTTTATTAGCATCACAAAGGGGACCTATATGTTCACATGAGTTCAGTACAGCCTCATTTCAAATCTAAAGCAGAATAATTGTGAAAATCCTTGTCCATACAATTCCAATGCGTAATCATACATTGGGAGACCACAGAAGTCAAGTAAGAGTTAAGCACTTAAAATATCACACAGCAGCAACTTTAATAGGCATAATTGCATGATTTTCAGTATAAAGACAAATTATCTTTAACTAAGAGTGTATTCGATTTTTTGGGAGACATTTATCTACATTAAATTAACGATCAAAAGTTAACAGGAGATTCTTCAATAGACTTGTTGTAGAATTAGGTGAGAAGATGAGAAACTACTATCAAAAGTGAAGGATTTTTGGCGTAACAATAAAGCTTTGTTATTTTGAAAAAGGTTGAAAATCATAGTAAATGTTTCTAATAAAGAATATTACATACTAATCAATTAAATAATCCTAAATATGACCTTACGAAGTTTATACATTTATAATTTGATACACAAGTAGACTATATATTTATATGAACTATATAAAAGAAATTAGTTTGCTTGATCTGACCTTTAATAATTATTTACTTAACTAACTACTAGAAAAAACCACGAGTGCTTTAGTTAGTACATTTAAAGTTACATGGAAAAATATATTTAAAAACATTTAGCTTTTTAGGAATTATGCTTGCCACTTTTAGTTCAGTTTGTTGTACATTTCTTAGTTTATGATAATAGATTGTTATAAAATGGTTTTTATTATTGAGTTATAATATTATCTTAATGCACAATTTTATTTATAAGAAATATTAATCTGATAATTTTATTGCTAACTTTACTCAGTGTATTACACAGTTGAATAGATTTAAATAGATGAATAACTTACATTATGAATTCTGCGTTTGATTGTATTTGGCCTATTAAAACTTTTGCTCTAAAACATTTTTTTATCCAGTGAGTTCTTAATGACAATCATACAAATAACGTAACAGCAATATAGTTGTGGTACATCGAAACTATTTTCCAACAAACCACAATGAAAATGGTAGAATAAATTTATACATTCCTTTACATATTCACTCCTAATTAAAAATAAAGGTTTCAAAATGGCAGAGGTTTACATTTATGTAAACAATTTTCTCAACTACTGGACAACATGGATAAAAAATTTCTAATTGTTTTCAAAGACTTAAGCAATTTTAAGTAAATTTGATCCAATATATTTTTAATGACTCTTGGTAAGGATTTATGATGATGGATATGCAAATCTGGGAAGAATATAAAAAAAAAAATACGAGGGAACACAATAACTTTATTAGAAGGAAACAAATTTTGCACAGCCACATTGTATATAACCTGAATGCAACCCATTTCATTAATATTTCAATAATGCAGCTCATTACTATTTCATAGTTGGTCAAATATTTCTTCTCAATTGTTTCACATGACTATTAATTTAAATGACTTTAAATTATTTGCTTTTAAATTCATAAATTTTTATGTAGTATGTCACGACTAACAGAGCAAAAACAAAACCAAAATTTAAAAAACAATACTTTTTAAAATCATTTATGTGTTTACAACTATTTAAATCTTGTACGGTTTCTTAAAGATAAGGCTTTAAAATTGTTGTACATAACATATTGACTTCATAATATTTATAAAATACAAAGATGATGTGGTCATTATTTCATTATATTGTACAAATAAAATACTGTAAAAAGTATTATTGAATGGATCAGCAGCAGAACATTGACAACAGACAACATAACACTACTAAATGCATTTGAAACATAATAAGCAAGGATATTTTAATATAAAAAAGACTGGCAGTAGAGGTTTAAACACTATGTACTTTAGTGTCTCAAAGCTTAAACCTAATGATCTTGTTGATCAACATAACTGATCACAAGAATGTTGTACTTTAGTGTAATTAAGTTAACAAAATGTTTTAATATAGAATATCAATTATTATTATGTATAAAATGCTGATTTAAATATATCAAATCATAAAAAAATTCAATGAATTTTTATTTTTAAATTGATTTAAACTAAAAATAATGTTTGTCCCTTCAAACATAATATAGTTTCTTTGTATGTAGTTATTGTAAAACATAAACAGAATTAATAAATGAGCGAGTGTATAAGAGGTTTTATTTTAAAGTAATAAATCTTGGATATGGCACTTCAATCTTGAACAGAGTTAGTTTCCTATGGCTAGATTGTTTGCAAATTGTTATCTAAACTACTTCAGAAGCCTGGAGACAAGTAATTTTCAGAGTTTATGAGCCAAGCTTAACTTATGAATACTGGAAGTTATTGAGTGTACGTGCCAATAACAAGGATCTAGAACGGATTTGTTTTATACAATAAAAAGTGAAGTAACAATACAAGATGGTGGCAGCTGCTGTCAAATAACAGCTAATACCATATAGAGCAGCTGAATACATTCCTCTTGAGCTACACCTTTAATTGGTTTCACCATAAACAAAGGCGATCAGAAATGAGCAGCCAGTAGCAGGCAACATCTGCAGGAGTATCTACCTACTTCCTCAGATTATATTAATTTAATCTGACACACTTGCTTAGAGAATTAAACTGTATCTACGGAGTCAAGGGAATACATTTGTTTGCAATGTGGATTATCTTACAATTTCATAGACTTAATTGAAAACATATAATACTACTACATATTTGAATTCTCTCATTATTTCAGAAAATATACTGCTGTTTAACCTAAATCTGTTTTATACTTTGTTTACAATGGTAAATTATAACTAGCTGAGTAGCTTTCTTCAAGTGATTGCTTGAAATCAAAGTTAACAATATTATCATAGCCATCACTACCAGTGGCATACACTTCAAATATGTGACCGTCAAGTGTGAGCTGTGTGTGGAAAAGTTAAGTGTGAGCTATGCATGGAGGAGCTGTGTCAGCTATGGGTGAAAAAGCTAAGTGTGAGCTATATGTGGCAAAGATAAGTTTGAGCTATGTGTGGAGAAGCTAATTGTTATGTATGTCTGGAGAAGCTAATTGTGAGCTATTTGTGACAAAGATAAGTGTAAGCTATGTGTGGAGAAGCTAATTGTTATGTATGTCTGGAGAAACTAAGTGTGAGCTATATGTGGCAAAGATAAGTGTAAGCTATGTGTGGAGAAGCTAATTGTGATATATGTCTGGAGAAGCTAAGTGTAAGCTATATGTGGCAGATAAGTTTGAGCTATGTGTAGAGAAGCTAATTATGATGTATGTCTGGAGAAGCTAAGTGTGAGCTATATGTGGCAGATAAGTTTGAGCTGTGTTGAGAAGCTAATTATGATGTATGTATGGAGAAGCTAAGTGTGAGCTATATGTGGCAGATAAGTTTGAGCTATGTGTGGAGAAGCTAATTGTTATGTATTTCTGGAGAAGCTAATTGTGAGCTATTTGTGACAAATATAAGTGTGATCTATGTGTGGAGAAGCTAATTATGATATATGTCTGGAGAAGCTAAGTGTGAGCTATATGTGGCAGATAAGTTTGAGCTAGGTGTTGAGAAGCTAATTATGATGTATGTATGGAGAAGCTAAGTGTGAGCTATATGTGGCAGATAAGTTTGAGCTATGTTTTGAGAAGCTAATTGTTATGTATGTGTGGAGAACTTGCTTATACAAATAGATACCCAACCTTATTTAAGTCATTCAATATTACACAAATGCTACAGAAACAGTTGGATAAGATTTTGGTGATTACAAGGATCATAAGGAAGGAAATTGTGGACAAGGTTTGTGGAGTTAAGACATTAACATTGCAGGACCTCTAGAGATTGAGATATTACTGAAACACCAAACCTGAGGGTTAGGTAACAAGAAGGGGAGGGGAAGGGACTTAGGTACAGACTACATGTAACAATGTGTCTTTAGGCTCAGGATAAACAATCCAACCGACTTTAAAATTAACAAATACTTCTTGTATCTGTCCTTACACTGTTTATTTACCATCTTTCACCCATTATAATTTTTGTGTTAATTGGTATTTTTATGTATATAAGTAATACATTTACAAATTACAAGATAAGTTCAGACTACGTGTACTTTGAATAAGCCACCGCATTATCCACAGCCACATTTTAATAGAATAAAACTAAATCCAACAGTAACGTGCTAGGCATTTATACAGGGTTATCTCAACCCTTGAAAGGATAATAGGATATTGAACATTTGTCATTGTTGTATGTTAGAAAAAGGTTTGAACATGCTTAACCTTAATCCTTAAGGTTTTTTGATACCTGATAAATAGGATGGATTCTATCTGTTCCAAAGAGTTACTGAACTTATCAGTACATTTATGCATTCATTTCAAATATATGTAAAAAAGCCATTAAATTAAAAAAAAAAACATAATAGTTGGTACAATACGGCAAATAAGCAGTACAAAAAAGTGTAGACATTCAAAAAGTCAGGAAGTAGTTTTTATTTTTGTTATTTGTAATATTGGTTATCCTTAGTATAGGGACACATAGTAGGTGTAACTTAATCCTTGGTTTAATTAACTTATGGTTTAAATTATCCTTTTAAACCATATCTTGTCAATATCACAAACTTAAATTAACCCTTCACATAAACTCTTAAGAGTGGATTCTGAAAATAAAATTTTAGAAAATATAAACAACTTTAAGCCTAGAAAACTTTTAAAATTTTAAAAGATAAATATTTTTTAACTACCGTCAGGCTATTAGAATAAATAGTTCATAAATATAAGAACATACTGCACTTTTTACTAGTGATTAATTGAATTTGGACATAAAAAGATATATGAGATTAGTTAACCCTTTACTTAGCATGTATCCATTTATCTCATCCTGACCTTTACTACTCTCCGTGTTGCCAGACACTCACTATATACTACCAAGAAAAGAGTTAAGGTTAAATTCTCTCTTTAATTACACTATATTTTATGCTGCTGACAAAATTTATGTTTAATTTAAAAGCGTACAAAACTTTCTGTACAAAATTTACTTGGCCAGTAATTATTCTAGGTGAAACATTAAGGGCTATGCTCAGTAAGTATGTCACGCTCTTAAGTAGTCTTAACACACTCAATCACGAGATAAATAACAATCCATAATTAGGTACGATTTTCTTAAATGAAGTATATTGCACATACCTTTAACAAATACTTTTTCAAGTTTATAGGTTACTACAATACCTCTAAAAGAATGTAATTTTTTAAATATTGTATGGTAAAAATAAGTCCTCATTGTGATTTATGGAGTTGATAAGGTTGATTAATTACTTACCTGATGACTTTAGAGGTTGAAAATTTCATATACAAATAGATCTCCTACCAATATTCAGTAATAACCATCAATTAAGACATTCACTGCTGTTGACCCACATTATTACTATTCCGGCTGTCCTCACATAACTCGTATCACAATAAAGGTGTTTACAACGTATTCTACAGCTACAGATGGTATCATAGTCTAACACATTCATTGCGGTGGACGCACATTACTACTATTCCGGCTGTCCTCAAGTCCATATATAACTTGTATCACAATAAAGTGTTTACAACGTATTCTACATCTAGAAAGTGTTTACAACGTATTCTACATCTAGAAAGTGTTTACAACGTATTCTACAGCTCGAGATGTATCATAGTCTAACACATTCATTGCGGTGGACGCACATTACTACTATTCCGGCTGTCCTCAAGTCCATATATAACTTGTATCACAATAAAGTGTTTACAACGTATTTTACATCTAGAAAGTGTTTACAACGTATTCTACATCTAGAAAGTGTTTACAACGTATTCTACAGCTCGAGATGTATCATAGTCTAACACATTCACTGCGGTGGACGCACATTACTACTATTCCAGCTGTCCTCAAGTCCATGCATAACTCTTATCACAATAAAGGTGTTTACAACGTATTCTATAGCAAAAGATGTATCATAGTTTGACACATTCACTGTGGTAGACGCACACTACTACTATTCCAGTTATCTTAAAGTCAGTATATGACACGTGACACAGTGAAGGTCTTACGGTCAGCCTCCTGCACTGGCTGATATAGTAGTCGAAGAGAGAGTGAATCTCTCAATCTTCAATGAGTACCCTGTAATGCAGTGACAACTGAAATCTGCTGTCTATCTGTGTCTGAAAAGACAAAATAACATCAAAGCAGTTTCACTATGGGGAGTACCTTCTCCTTTACTCACCGCAAGGTTTTCTTAAGGAGCTGAAGCACATAGCACAGTGCTGGTACACACTATGCCTTAGCAGCTATATAAGTGGTGGGCGGCATAGTTAGTTCCATAGTTCGAGAATATTTCAGCATAGTTCGAGTACCATCCTCCAGCCAGTGTAAGAGACTAAACTCTACTACTAAAACGTTCGTGACTGTCAAGATCTGATAGACAATGACTTGTCTATCTCATCATGCGGTGAAAGTGTTAACAATTGAATTGAATTGAAAATCTCCTTATTTATACAATATACAAGATAATACACATCAAATAGCGTCAAGGCAACTAACAGTAATAGAGTAATTATATTACATAATTAATTATTTACAGAGTTTATTATTATGTATGTATCTGTAGCAATATTCAACAATTAACATTTTTATGTCACAGAAAAGTACTCCTCAATACTGTATAATGCCTTACCTAATACATATTGTTTTAAATTTTTAATAGATCGTTTCAAATTTTGCTTTTTTTAAGTTAAGAGGTAAGTGCTTACAACATTTCTAACCTAAAAAAGGTTTTTTTTTTTAAAACTCTTTATTTATGTGATTGGACTGTTGAAATATCTTTTCCTCTTGTATTATAATTATGAATGACTTTTTGTTTGTTTAGAATTTAGAATAGTTTTATATGTGAACATGGAGTAAACAGTTAACAATCCCAGTTTAGTAAAATTTATCTTACCAGACTCTCTTTTGTCAAGTTATAAAATTATTCTAATAGCACATTTTTGCAAGTATAAAATTGAACCCAATTTTGATTTTGATGCACTTCAATTCACCTTTATTCTGTACTGTAACAGATGAAAAAATGTGTATGTTACACACATGTGACATCCTCCTAAGAACAAGTAGTGCTGAACTCATTTTATTGCATATTTTATCAATATGTAGTCTGAAGTTTAAGTTGTCATGTAAGATAATGCCTAGAAATGCAGCTTGGGAGTTCAGTCTCTTATCTAATAAACATTTTACTGGTACCTTTACATTGTTGTATTTTTTACAGAAGCTCTACAAGTAAAGTTTACAAATTTTGATTTACTTAGAGTTAACAACAAATTTTTGTACGCCAAAAAGTTATCAATGTCTTGTATTAGAGATTTTACATTTGTTTCTACTATTACATGATTTTTGTTATGAAGTAACAAACTTAAGTTATCAGTATACATACATCAATTTAATCCGCATGATACAAGTAAATGTGCAGTTCAAGGAACAAAACAGGAGAGCTCTTGGATATTTTTCTATACTTATTTATTCATAAACAAACACATCAGAGTTTAACACATTGACTATGGTGGACATAACTAATTACTAACCTGGCTTTTCTAATGTTGGTACATCCCTCTAAAGGCACAATATTATTCAATTACATCTAAAACAAGATTCTTGACTTCTTAATAAAAACAACTTGTAGCATGGCAATTTAATCTGATTCATACAAAACAAAAACAGTACTTTAATTTTTTTATTAATTATAAAAATAAAAAAAAAAAAATAATTATAAAAAATAAATAATTATAGTTTTTTCGTTCCTGAACATACAACTTTCGTTCAACTGACAATAATTGTGGACAGTTTGTATTGTTTTATTTATACAAAAAAGGCCTTAATACTCCTTTAATCTTGTAGTGTAGAAGAGGTGATGTGCCAAAATTTATTCTCCAAGAGCTTAATAAAATTACACCTCGCTTTTGTTTACTGCTGATAAAGTAATTCCAGTTTTCAATGAATATATTAAAATGAAAAATGGAATAACCTGAACTTGTTTAATCAGTTTTAAACAGAGCAATCAATGTGATTGTCAGTCAGAACTCTTGACATGTTGATTGGTTGTAAAGGTACTGTTGGTAGATAATTGGAATTGGTTATAATTTAAATTTTACCATACAATTATATCAAACATTCACAGTATTAACTCAACCGTTTTGAAATAATCATCAATACAAATGCATAATAGGAAGAAATCATGTGTTACAAACAAATTATATATAATGTAACAAATATAAATTACTTATCTTTATATAAGATATATATATATTAGTGTGTACATAGCAAAGTTTAATACCCTAAAAGAAAACCCAAAGACCCAGGTACATTTATGTGTGAATTTGTATTTAGATAAGATAAATATATGTAGTTTTGTTAGCAACATTACACAGTAAAGGCTGTATTTTGAAAACACTAGTGTTAAAATGTTATTTTTCTTTTTAGACACCAAGTATATTCCATCATAATAAAACAAGAGGAACAATATGACTGCTAAAATATAATTAATGTTGACGGTATTATTGGATTAGGTGTAAAAAAACAATTTTTAGCAGAGTACATTTTTTTCAGTTTTTGATGCTCATCTTAAAATTTCTTATACCTACCCCCTCCAGGGCCCAAGATCTCTGTTTCTGGGGAAAGCCTTTACTGTACTTATCATGGACTTCAAGATCAACCAAAGAAAACAGGTGGAGACATCCAACCCTAACCTTGATTAGATCAAAACTGTTCTTTAAAACCCCAGAAACACTTAAGTATTGTTGCAATATTTCAATCCAAAAAGTGAAACTGAGTAAGTTTGAGATCTTTAGATCTCTGTTCATGTTTTGGTTTAGATGGTTGACAGCCAAAATATAGATTCTAATGACCTCATACATTGCAATGTGCAATAGACATCCACTATCTAGCTTTCAACGCTCCTGGTGCCGAGATGATTAGTTAGCTCCATAATATCCAGGTACAAAATTTTCATCCAGGTCATTTTCCTTCCAAGTAGAAAAACAAATTGCATGAATTCAAATAGCCTTACTTTTGTTAATGGGCATTTAAATATTTATTTACTAACATAATGTGGTGTGCCTAGCACTAGGTACATTACAATCTAAACATCACCGCCTCAGCAGTCTACATATACTGCTTTCTTAAGAGTACCTCCTAGGTTAGGATTATGTTCTGTTACTCCATGTTCAATCAAACTACCTCTAAAAAGAAAAGGCATTCAATGAAAACACATCATGCAGATTTACAGTGGTTTGATACTACACTAATAGAGCAGCTGCTGATTATTGTATATTTAAATATAAAGTAGGATATCCTGACTGATTCATTCATCAACACACAGCAAAAACCATGAAAGATAAAAAGATGAAATTTGGTAGATAGATTATCTTGTGCTATACAGGAGCACTTAAGAAGGATTTTCTTTCCGACCTCAGGGCTCTATCCCACTGACCGATAAAGTTGTGAAAATTCTCAACTTATCTCAATTGAATTCAAAATTCCTATTGCAAGAACTTATTACAATATAATCAGCTGACTGACATATGTAAATATTATAATATGGCACACAATCAAATGTTTAATTATTAAGTACCATGTTTAATTGTGTTTAATTTACCAGTTCAAAGCATAGAGTAAGATTAAGATTAACATCACTTCTTATTTCACCCTTTTTCTGTAATTACTATTGATTTCATCATACACACATACGTTTTCCAGGTAATAAAATTGAAATATTTAGTAATAATATACTTTTAAGTGCAAAATGTTTGCAAATATTAATTATGCAATATTTGATCAGAAATATTACGCAGATATCAAAGACAAAGTTACTATATAAACAGATTTAAATACTATCATAAAGCACCCCCATAGTTTTCTTTATAGAAATAGGTTTTCAGATCTTTATATCGATGGTTATAAGCACAGGCATTGTATGTCCAGTTTCATAAAATTTCGGAAACTGCGAAAACAAAGTTTGTATTTTGGGGAAACTTAAAACTAAAACTGTTAAATGTTTGAATGGAATAAATTTTGTTGGTCACATTTATTGGAAATGCATCTAAATAAATAGTTTGAACTTTCTTTAAGCCATATTTTTACAAATAATTTTTAAATCAAACCGTGTTGGACATACTATATGTGTGCACTTCTGAACAACAGATTTATGGACATGCTACAAGTGTGCAAAACAAAAACTGCCCCTAGATGATTTAGTAGGGAAATGAAAAATCAACAACTAGTATAATAATATTATTGTCATACATTGTAGACTAATTTTTATTTTTTTTTTTGCGTTAAAAATAAAAATTACTACCAGCTATTAGAAACCCAAATAAAAACACAACAAAACATTAAATAAATGTAGGCAGTGCTTCATGTAAACAACTAAAATGTGTATCAGTTTCATGGAGTCAGTCTTTCTGGGATTTTATTCAGTAGTGCTGTCGTTTTAGACATTTTATTACTACTGCTTTAATGAGGTTTTATTTTCTTTACTCTTTTTGGTGGTTTTTTTAGGCTCCCTTGGTCTTCTTGGTCTCTTTGCTGAGTTCTTTTTCTGGTTTCTTGCCTTTAACATCTGTTTTACTGTGTCTTCCTTTTTTCTTTTTGGTTGCTTCAGTGAGAGACTCGATTCCTTCTTCTTCCTCTACAACGTAAGGTACAATATCTCTTGCCAATCCCAAACTAGGAATTCCAGTGACAAAACGTGTATGTTTCTGGGATTACACCCGCTTTCAATAGGTACAATCAAATCCTTTTCCTTGGCACTGGAAACCCGGAATAGGCTCGGTGTACTTCGGACTGAGAAGTTTTGTTCCCACACGAGTGGCGTCTTGAAATTCTATACGTACATCAAGAGTAAAAAACTCTATTCCCTTGTTTAGTTCGTACTTGTATAGAATTTCAAAGGGATTTGCTTTTTGAAACCTGAAACACTTTACCTTAAGCCCAATTCACAGTTTCATGTTTGGTGTTTTTCGTTATGTTCAATATTAGATTTTTTTCCCAGTTTGCAAAGGTCAAAGATTTTCCCAAAGTCCAAAATCGCAACATTGTATGGTTTAGGTTTTTTACGAGCCATTCCAATCAAAAAGTTCCCACTCTTGAGTGGCATAGATTTTCCTGTGTTTGCGCGCTCTTTCAATCGTGGCGTGCGTCGAGTCTGCCTCTAAGTACGAGTGACCAGGCTTCATGAACTTTAAGTCAACAGTTTCAATGTGTGTCTTGTTTACAACATACATCATTCCAGAAGCAATAAATTGATTCTGATTCTGACCACCACAAGTGTCAGAAAACTTTGTGACATGTTTGATTTCCTTCGGAAGATTTGTCATGTATGGTAATCAATCCAGTACCAATTTCGCTAGAGCCATTCATACCGTTGTATTCATCCCAAACATAGCAAAAACCTTCACCTATTGAATCGTAAACTGAGAGCTTTCTCTTATAATAAATCTGTGCATCACCAGCAAAGGGAAACAGATAATATCCGCTTGTAAGATCAAACTTGGCTGTGTACCCTATCTTTCTCTTTGCAGTCCATTTCCTCACTTTTCATGTACATCGCTTGCGTTTTTAGACGCCGGTGTGATTGGTTACTCTTCTTCTAAACCTTCTTTTATTGATAGCATTTTTGTATTGGTTGCATTTAGAGCACTGATCCTTCTTGGGAATATAGAATGATAAAGGAGGATCATAGGAATTAAAAATGGAGCGATATATTTGCTCTTTCACTGGCTTCTCAATATTTTTCTTTTGGAAAGAAACTGCTGACGTTAAAGTCTGTAAAGTTCTTTTCATGTTCAACTCTGGTGCTAAGTACAACTTTTTTGAATTCTTACGACAGTAATGAGTCTCTGTTCTCTCTTGGATAAACTATCTATGTGTTTCTTTACTTGACACACTCCCTCAGGTTTGGTTGCGTTAGGAGCTGGCCCCTACCATCTGTTCCAGTGTACACAATTATTGTGTCCACCTTTCCATTCAGAGTTTTGTAAGAGGTTGAGGATTTTCTGCCCGCGACTAACCATTTCTTAAATTTCAACCTAGAAATCTTCATAAGTAATTACGGTAATTAAAAAATAATCAGAAAAGTCTATAACACAAGCTTTCTCAGTAGAGGGTTAACAGCTCGAACTAGAAACATTAAGGTCTTCGTGGTTTTGTTTATTGTTATGGATTATGTTTTGTTGTGCACAGATGTTGTATGTCCTAAACCTAACCTAATTGTAAAACAAAATTTTGGACATACTATATGAGTGCACTTGAGATCAGCGAATTTTTGGACATACTACAAGATGCAAAAACAAATACCAGAGAGAGTAGGCGTAGTAGTATTTTCATGCACAATCATTGCAAGTCCAAAGATACTATATCTGTGCTCTAACATTATTTTTCTCTGATCAGCTGGTACTGCAATCACTGGACATGCTACAAGTGTGCAGTGTAAAATTAGATCATTCCAAAGTGTAACACTTTTTTTTAAAGAATTGTTTTTAATTTTTCTATTGTAATAATGGACATACAATATGTATGATCTGAAAGATTGAAGACTACAGCTTTCCAAAGATATAAAAATGTCAAAAGTTGAAAAAAGTGGACATACAATGTCTGTGCTTATAACCATCGATATGTAGATATTTTCTTGACTGGGGCAACAAAGCAAATTCAACTATGGCACCAGAAATATCATAGGCTGGAATTAAATTACAATGGTTGAATGTCTAGACGCTTTGTGACCGAAGTAGACTTTTCAGACTTGTGTAGGTATATATATTTTCTTGATCGGAGAAACAATTAAAATTCAACCAAAGCATCCGAAATATAATTGGTTTGAACCAGAAATGCACAAAGCCTAAAATAAAAGCCATTCATTCACAATTTTACTTAAAATCTAAAGCTCTTAATCATAAATACAGAAGTAACATGTATCTATAAAATTTACCTAGCCTACTTCCGTTTTGAAATTTCATACAGCCCATCAATTATTACATCATATAATATATTCCATATAGAGATTTAGAGATTTGACCCCCTAATATAACATCACCCAAAATAGATTTTAGACTTTGAACAGACCTAAAACTTAAGGTGATGATAGTGATTATAAAGTGAATATAATGTTTAAGTCATCTTTTTGTGCGATCATTTTTGGTCAAAGAGTGTCCAATCAATGTATATTAATATCAATGTATTTATTTTTTTAATTGTAAATTGTAGCCTGGTAAGTTTGTATATATTTATTATTTGTATGTTTAAGTTATTTAGATTAAGATATTGAAATTGTATAATGGATTTGCCGTTGGAAGTGAAAAATAAAATAAAAATAAGTATAAAAGGCAGGGGTATACCTCACCACGTGTTGGATAACAGGATTAGCTGCAGTTGCAATTTTAAGTCGACAGCTCATTTCATTTTTGAGATGTCCTGCGGACAGAGTCGCAGACAGGCAATCATGTAAGAAAGAGACTTTTACTTTCCCCGGCAGATAAAAGACAATTCTGCCAACCTACTAAACGATAAAACTTCAAGGATGCTTCAATTCCCATGGAGTGGCGTGCATTTATCATCGAACTCAATGTTGCCTTCATACAAATGAATCTCCATGCAAAAATTACCAATACATAAATCAGTTGGTTCTCAGGATGTCGTGCAGACAGGAATTGAATTATTCCAGCTCCTTGAGATATTTGTTATATTGTTTGGCTAACAGAGCTTAACCAACAACAAGCTTTTTAATACTTATTTTATGGACATATTTTTGTTTCTTTTCATCATTCAACATCAAGATGGTGCTACGATAAATTATAAAAAGCCTACATATAACTCCATGTAATTCCTTATGGAAAATTTATAAAATCTAGGGCTTTACATATAATGTATCAAAATTATAGGATAATTTAATTATAAAATAAAACCACTAGATACAACAAACAGTAAAACTGTATCTAAAAATTGTAGAACTAGAAATATGACTTTATAAATTATTAATTAAGTTGACTTGTACAAACCCAAACTATAATCGATCTAGGCTATTTTAGAAAGTGCAAGAAGAGAAACATTAACAAAGCAACTGTTAATGGCTTAACATTTTGTAAAGCCTATCAATCGAGAGGTAAAAACTAATGTCATTTCTGCCTTTTTGGTCTGTATGTCAATCTGCATGATATCTCAAGACCATAGAACAAACTGATCTTTAAACTTAATTTGGTTAAGTAGTAGAGAGGACTTTATAGTCCTAACTTTGCCTCTAATAAAGACATTTTTCATTTCAATTTGGCATTAAGCTTCATTTCTATATAGGCAACATCAAGTTCAATGGTTGTGCATGTCACTCCATAAGATAAAGCTGAGTGTTAGCAAACAATGTAACAATGGTCTCTTCGGAAACAAAAAATCACAAAAAAGACATAAATATGCAAAAAAACTCAGTACAATCATATACGATTTTAAATTTTATACAGTAACACCTGTAACCTAACTATCATAATTAAATGAGCTGTAAACTTGTAATTTTACATGCAACCTCAACCTTCAACCATGTCTAAACACATGATACTCCTCCTACCTTGTACCCTATTTATTATAATCCACTATCCTTTTTTTTAATTTCCCAGAAGAAGTTTCCAGTATAGAATTAAAAGGCAAATATATTACTTGATTAATCAAGAATTAAATGATGCACTCAATATTATCACTACATATACTTTCTGTTCCTGATTCAGGAAAAATCAATGTAATCTGAGCTCAGTAAAATATTGAGTATAACAATGAGACTATTAGTTAAATATTGGAAAACAACAAGTTTATTAATAAAAAAAAAAAAAAAAAAAAAAAAAAAAAAAAATGGGTTAATACAATGAAATCTGATGCAGTGGATTGAATACAGTTATTAACCAGTGAAGTACCACATTACTGTTATTTCACCATGAATTGCATTTAAACCAATTATATTCCTACTGAGGAAAAATCTACTTAAATACTCCCTAGACTTAAGCCTAGGTCTTGTGGAATGTTATAGTAATCCACCTTAATTAAGGTTGGTTGTTGGAAAATATTTGAGACTGGAGGTTAACAATGCAGTAATGGAATGCAGTTTATTCTATTCTATCTCTGACATCCACTCTTGGTCTCATTTCTTTATTTAACATTTTAGAGTACCTGATTAATTTTTAATAGCTTTTGCGATTTGAATGTAAAATAAAATCCAAATACAACCTACACAACAATGCTGCTGAATACTCGACTAGTTTAGACACATGGCTTGTACATTTTTATATAAAATCTTTATAAATCACAATAAAACATGCCAGAAATATAAGGAAACTTAAGGTAATAATCTATATTATTAAAACAATTTCATTATTTTTGCAGGATGATCGTGGGTATATCTTTAGCTACTATTTTAAATAAGTATTAGTTAGTAAGTATATGGTATTTATAGAAAGGTGTTACACTTTAAATGTGGTTTATGAGGATTCGGAATATATCCGACTATAGGACTCTGTCCCACTGGTTTCCAAAGGTCTAATCTTCTTAATCACATGTGTATACAGAATTTCCATAAATTACTCTGTCAAATTTCACCATTTCATTTGTCAGATCAAAATAAGTAAGAAGTGTTATATAAAGTATTGGCCTATCTTGCTTAGTTACCTTCAGTCATTCAGTTTTTTTTTAAGGAAAAATGTATATATTTATCTTCAATTAAGTTATAAAGTTCGTTTAAGTAGACCTATTTCGAAAACAAGTTTCATACAAAAATGATGTCAGGTTTCAACATAACAGCCACGCAAAATATTCAAACATATCTCAAAAACTGGACATTTTTTAAAAAAAGGTATGAAAATAACAAAATGTCTGTTAGCTTTAGATAATCATACTGATGCCAAGTTTTTTCAAGTTTTTTTTTGCCAAGGTTATTTCATTATACCAAATAATAACTGATTATTATTAGAGGTTTTACTGAACGCCATCGCTCACTTAAATACACTAATCGAATTAATAATGCTGTTTACCTGCTTATTAAAAATCACCTGATTATTGCAATCAACAGCTAAAATAATGTACTTATTGTTGGCATTTTGTATACTCGTTATTAAATTTGTTTAGATGCAGTATAATATGTTGTTTTGCCAATTAATTCTTTAAATTTTGTTTTATTTGTTTACGTATTGTAACCAAATACCAAATTAAATACAGTACAGAGTTTATTTAGATTACACAATTTTACTATTGTAAGTATATTTTTCTTACCATGAATAGGATTGTGTACTAAATAAAATCAACAATGAGCTGGAAATGTTATATTTCAAATACTAGCTAAAATTGAAATAAGAAAAGTTCAACAATTGATTTTTTGTAAAGTTGGTAAATCCATTCTTTTAAAGTAATAACAAATATATTGAAAATTTGTGTAAACCAACTAATTGTATATTTAAGAAGTAGTATATGGTTACAATACATAAACAAAGTTTATGATTAATTTTGGGAAAACAACATGTCATTCATCTAAACAAATTTCATAGCAAGTTTTAAAGATTACAACATTGAGCTGTTTATAATAATGTAATTATCACTTCATACTAGATTCAGTAATTCACTGTTATGTAGTTTATAAATTTAAGTTCAAAATATAAAAAAAATCTGGTGGTAAGAAAGTTTTATGAAAATTGTGTAACATTAAGAGTTTCAGTTGGATGTTGAAGATTTTACGGATAAAGATAATGATACATTTGGTACAGTGATTTTGTTTTTTTATCTCACATAATAATCCATACAGCAATTTGTTTCATATTGTTATTTGTTGTAATAATTATCTTTTTATAACTTTTTAAACAGTATTTACTATTTTGTGCCAACATTTTTTTAAATTTCCCTTTATATTTATCCTATACTATATTACTTTATATTTGTGAAAATTTGATACAAAATCCTTATAAGAAACCAAACATAAACTAAATTTAAACCAAATGTAATATCGAAGATTGAGCTTATTTAGTCGTATTGTAATCAGTAAATATAATTATCACAACAAAGTAAAATTTGATTCTTGTTGCTTTGTCAGGCACTTTACAAACGTGAATTATTTACAAAGGTTTTAAGTTTACGCTATTGGTTTCAAATGTATTTATACTAAGTCACATTTACATAAGATAGACGTAAAGTAACAGATTCAAATCAATCTGACATAGTTCTTTGGAGAAATGATTGTTTAAAACTATTTCATGAGGAAATAAGTTTAAAGAAACACATGAATGAACTTCAGTTGTGATAACATTCGTTAATTAAATGATTAAAATGATGTCCATTTTCAAACCTAAAAAACGGAAATGTAAAAAAAA
Source organism: Homalodisca vitripennis (assembly GCF_021130785.1). Lineage (NCBI taxonomy): Eukaryota > Metazoa > Arthropoda > Insecta > Hemiptera > Cicadellidae > Homalodisca > Homalodisca vitripennis. Next base: position 181,620,986 of record NC_060209.1, on the reverse strand, counting down.
AATTACTCCTTACTAAACGACATAGAACCAAGTATTTATCCAGAAGATATGATACAATTTTTAATTCAATCAGGTACAGTGTTCCCAGAACTACACAAATGACTACTTCTATTAAGTTATAGGCCTACTTCACCAGATTGAGGCTATAAATAATCATTGATCTAGACTTAATAAATAACCAATTGCTAGATGCATTATCATGTGACACAAACATACACATATTTGATCACTGTATCAAATGTATCATATTCTATATCCTTACAAATCCACATCTCACTTATCTCCTTAATGTTACACAATTTTCATGAAACATTCTTAATACCACATTTAAAATTTGGAACAATTAATAAACTTCTTGACAATGACTGCTGAATTGAGTCAAAAGTGATAATTACATTATTATAAACCTGTTTATTTTATTGAGACATATTTACAATGGAATCTGCTTATTTCTTTTTAGTATATTATTATTATTTGTAACATAACAATACAATGTATAATTTTTGTTACATTAATACACAATTATGTATAAAGTGATTTAAAGCATAATATATATTGTAAAAAAATAATTTTAATAGATAAAAGAATTATTTTAACAGTGGTATTGTTTTATATAAAAAAGTGTACATACTTGAGCATAGCCAATATTTTAGTTGTACTTGAGTTATCTGCATAGTTAGTAGTCTGCTAGTTATATTTAATTTTTAGTTAATATTTGTGTGTGTTTATCCTCAACTTGTCAATAATAAATTTGTGAAAAAATGTATAAGAATAGTGAAAAATAGTTTAGTTTTATTAACATTTTGATATCAAGTTTATTTCAACATAATAAATAATTACTGAATAAAAAAGGTTTTACGGAGTGCTATCCCTCACTTAAAACACAATAGTCAAGTTATTAATCTTATTTACCTGCTGATTAATAATTAGCGCTCTCACATTTAACATATGAGAATACTATCTCACTGTTATAATCTTGAAAACTTGCTATGAGATTTGTTTGAATGAATTAATTACACGATGTTTTCTCGAAATAAATCTTTAAATGTTGTGTTTGTTTATTTTAACCAAATACTACTTCTTAAACATACAATTAATGTGTTTATAAAATGTTTTAATTAATAATAAAGTGTGTTGTCAGTAGAGCATTTTTCACGGTTCATTTTTGTCATTATAATGTAGCCTAGTTACCATCCAATATTTCCATCAATTATTATTGAATTGGGATAAAGGAGAAATAATATTTTACATCAGATCTTTCTTAAGCTGCCGGATAGCCTGTGGAAATTCAATTGTCATCATATTGAATGCGTAGACAAACTGCCGAAAAAGTTGAATATCATTACAAGATGGTCTACAGTAACTGTCTATAATTACAGAGAACTCACTATCTATATATATATATATATTAAAATGAATGTTTGTATGTATGTCCTTTATAGAATCGTAAACTATTTGACCGATCATTATGAAAATTTGTATGTATATGTATTTTTCGACGGAGAAGGTTTATACGCTATGCCTATTGATGTATCTCGCCACCAGGCGGCACTGCAAAAGTTAAGTTTTTAAAGCACCTGTACACTATAAACTGCGATTACGAGACAGTTAAGTATATTAAATAGCGAAAAACTATTTGAAGGCGCTAAGTTTTGATGTATATTTGTCTTCAAAATACATTTCTGCTTGAACTTAAAGCTTGAGTGTTAGACCAACTTATAATAAAGTACATGTACGTAGATAATGGATATAAACATACACTTTTGACAGACTTTCTTGATTGTGGCAACAATACAAACTCTACATCGTCGTTGGAAATATAATTCACTTGAACCAGAAGTACACATACACGGGCAAAGCTTACGAAAAGCGTGCGAAGCCACGGGAAACAGCTAGTTTGATATAAATATTCTCTAAAGAAATTTAAAGAATATAAATCTCAAGACAAACTCATATGAAAACTCCGCCCACTTAAATTTAGAAATTATGCAATAGACAAGAAATATCAGACTGAAAATTGAAAATTTACATGGATGACCTCCAGAAAGTTTTAATAGAGCATGATCGCTTGCATTTTGAGACTAAATGTCTAAAGTTTAAAGACTAATAGCCTATGTATTGGTTGATAGTGAATCATAAAATACATGAAGAGAGGTAATCATTAATATATATCAATATTCTAGTTATTGGATATCAAGGTTCAGTAATCAGTAAGTATCGATTGATGAAATCAATTATTTAGGGAGACCACAATCTGAAGTCATTCAATTCATTGTAAAGTGTAGACTGTTAATATATGAACTATAACAGATTTTATAAAATGACTCTACACTTGGTAGTATATATAAATTAGGAACAGAAAAATGATAAATTTTAGTTTTTGAAAATATAAATTATTTCAAAATTAAACATGCTTAGGAGAAACAGAAATAATTTATACTACAAGAGTAAATATAAAAAAGTTTGAAAATTTATTTATATTGACAGAAATGTAAATAATTTTTAATTAACTACTGAAAAGGACAACAAATTCGTTGCTTAAAACAAAATATAAATCAAGTTATAGAAAAATAACACATACATAGGCCTATATTTTTAAAATGTCAAAAATAACTTATGTATTAAAATAAAAAATAGTTCTTTATAAATGGAACAAGAAAAGTTTCACAAAATTAAATTATTTATAATTATTCATTTTTACCAGTACTGGAAAATATAAACAGCATTTTTATTCCGAAACTTTAAATGTTAAAAAGAGTATATATTTTACAAATAAATATACTACAGATTGATTTTTACTCATCATTAAATTATTACTTTTTAAGATATAAAAACAGCTGAACTACAATGTAATTTGAAATAGGCTACCAATAACGTAATTTGGTTCGACATTTTGTTTCAGCAGCAGTTTCATGTAATCATGAATATCAACGATTTGATTTTAATTATGGCCACTTATTATATTATTATATTTTGCCCATTTTATAGCATATGAAAACTTTAGTTTATAGAATGTTTGAATCAAATCAGGAAGTAGGTAATAGACCTACTTGCAGTATTCCATATTTGTTAATATTCTTGTTTATTATGTGATCGATTTAGGCCCGGGTTTGACTAATATTATTTGAACTGTACTGCAAACCGATAAGTAGCCTACAGTACGTGAAGATTCTGATGGCCAACACTTATCTTTAAACATTGGCATCCATGTAGAGGTTAATTATTTACTTAATACTTAACCTACATTTTATTTTATGAAATATTGACATATAATCCTTTGGAGGCGAAGACCAATGTTACTGAACAGTTTGATTGCACCAGCTGGGCACAAAACGAACCATGTCAACAGTCAAAATGCGATAATGTTATTTAATAACAAGTGAGTTAGTAGCCTACCATATCGATACATGAAAATCGTTAAGCAAGTTAGGCTATTTTAAAATATACCCATACATTGGACACTCATGGTGAAAATAAAAATACACTTTTTACCTACCTTATGCATTGGTGTGCCCCAGAAATCATTGAGGAAGACATTCTTAAGAGGGGTATGAGGTCGCAAATCACGATTTTCCTTTATCGCACTTATATCATCAAACACAAAACCACACTGACAGCTATTGTAATAACATGCTACACATGTCACAAATATAATTATGGAGAAAATATGCCGCAGAGCCATGATAATATAGAATATTACACTTAATCGAAGGTTTCTCAACACTCAGATATTTGTTCAGTTCATAAATACACTGCCTAACCAACATCGACTTCAATGTTATGCCACATAATGGAGTGATGCCGTTTTTCAACTGAAATAAAATGGGCTTTAATGTAAATCAGTTTCGCGATAACATAGAGTTACATATTTTAGTTATGTACAGTACTATATTAACACTTTGATTTACTACTGTATGAAAAGGATTAAGTGTACAGAATTTAAGAACTTACAGCTGTCTAGGCTAAACAAACATTGTTTACCATAAGTTAGGTTAAGTTTATCACTTATTTTTGCTACTTGTTCTGGTAGTAAAGAAATATACAAAACATTCACTAGAGCCTAAGATTAAGTTTAATCAAAAAGAATTTATACTAATATTATGCAAAACGGTTAAAATGAAACAAATGTTTTAATTTTGTAAGCAGTACACAAGTTTGTTTTGAATAGGCATGTTGCCAAACGTAAACGTAAGAATGTTGTATTTTATTTTAATCAAGGAGTTATTTCATTATTTTCCGTTTGAATATACACTGCACTTTACATAAACACAGATTCATGTTCTTTTTGCAAAAATCGGTTATAAAGATAATTGATATTTTATTTAATTCATAAAAGCAGAGAATAGGTTATCTGAAAGCGCTATACGTAGGCGGCAGGGCCAAAATCAATAACAGGTGTAAACATCTGCGATATTTAACTGTATGCAAGCGATACAATGCCGCAACTCAAGCATTTTTAAATAGTAACAAACCTAACTATAATCACGTTAACTTACTAATAAGTACGCTGTCTTAACCTTAAACACATAACATTTCCTCTTAACGACTTATGGCTTATTTGAAAAATAAACACAATTGACGTTTGGGAAACACATACACCACAAAAATCAATAAAAATAAATTTGATTTGCAAAGGCTTCCAAGAGTTTAATCCAAAGATAAATATTAAAAACATATAAATGTATAACTATTTTAATTTTATTTAAATAGCCTTTATTAATTTTGTTTTTGATTAATGTTTTTATTCTGTAATTAATGGAATGGAATTTTTAAAATAAAATTTTAAATGCTAAAAACTACAAATCTATATCATTTATACTAGTCGTACCGTACTTTACAATTTAACCGTTGATAATAAACTAACACAGTTTAATTGTTACTCAACACGTTTGTGATCAATAAATTATAGTTCACATGACATACAACGGTGCACCAACGTCTAAGTCATTCGATTGAGCCATAATACGGATTTATTCACGGCCGAGAACGAGCAGCGCACCCGACCGGTCTGCGTTGCCATTTCTACTGCAAACTCACATCGGTCTGGCTCACTGGCTGGATAGGTCACATGACCCTAGCTCCAACACCCCCACCCTTAGAAACGCGCCCGCGCGTTGTTTTGAACATTTTCTATCAACACTTATATTGTAAAACCAAAACCTAGTGGTAATATTCTGAAACTAGATAATTAATTTCTAAATTATGGAAATGAATTATATCATCAAACACGCCTAATTATTATTTTCTGCGAACCAATAACTGCAGAATTTTAATTTATTCTGAAGTTAGTTACTAGTTATTTTATTATCTGAAAATAGGCGTTAACTTTCGTTGTCGGTCATATACATTTCTTATCATCTTCCAATACTATTTATTTTGGAGTCCAGGCGTATTTAGTACAAATAATATTTGATTATGGACCTATTTTCTTCATTACAAACGTAAAAATGTACTTATAAGTAAAACAAAAATGTAAATGATTAGGTAAGTCTATTCACTAATTAAAGAAAACCTAATAATATGATGCAAATAACATTACTGGGGAAGGGATACAGTGATAAATGGGTTCATCCAACAAAAATTAATTTAAGTGATATATCTCCGATCTTCATTAACTATTGAAGACATCAATTCTATACACACCATTACGCTTCCAATGGGCCTAAAATACAAAAATGATAAAAACCTTCATCTGAGCAGTTCTCTCATATAATTATCCCTAAAAAAATTGAAGATGTTTTATTAGTTATAACTAAACGTAATTTTAAACAAGACATACATTACGCAACAGTTCAAAATTACTATGTAAACATATTTTGTACCTGTTTATTGACGGATTTAAATGGTCATTAATGCAGAGTTTAACCGTTTATGGTTCTTAATTTGTAATTGTTCTTAATTATACTAATAAAAATACAAATTTAAGTACGGACATTGTAAGTAAATACAAATTTCAACTCATAAACGCTTAGGTGAGTAAAGGGCTATTATATAAAACGAGTTATTATATTATATTACAACAAACTTTTTCTCTTAGAGTTTATTAATCATGAAGTTCACCACCAAACGAATACCACGACCTACCTCACCAGCTCACATTTATCAAACAATAAGCCTCAGAATAGCTGGATGAGGAATACACTGATATGATTTCGGCCAAAGTTTCAATTCTGACTCATTTAAAAAATAAAAATAAACCTAAAATCATTTATTTAATATTTGAGAAAATTAATCATATTTAAATGAAGATTAGTTGTATATTATTCTACATTGCCTTTACTTTAGTAGGTTACAACCTAGAGTAATGATTCATTAAAGAAGTTGAATTTCATTATTCCAAGTTGAAAAGTTAATAACTTTTTTATTAAGTGCATGTTTTTAGAGTTAGTGAAGTTGACAAACAATATGGTGGTTGTGATTCCTGACGTAGGCGTGCCACAACGCTTTGGTATGATTTGTTTATTTTAACCTAGTTTGTAATTATGTATTAGGTTAGTTATTTACCTGAAGAAGAGATCAGATTGCAGATCTCTAAACGTAGTGTTACTGGTTTCTTGTTTTACTGAACGATGGCAAATGTCCGGAAAAAATCTGTTTCCTTCATACAAATGTAATTTTGTAAAGTTTCATGTTGAACTACAACAGTCCACAGGTTCCATTAATCTAAATATGGGATTGGTATTCTATTCATATAGGATATCCTTCCTGCGTAACAAATGAGCTATAACTGCCACCACGAATGCAATCGAAAATTAGACACTCACGACACGGCATCAGTATTCTCTAGGAGGCTAATTCTCGGAATTGTCGATGAACAACTGATTGATGTTTCTTGGAATTCTAGAAAAAATCTTCAAATAAATCAACTCAATTGCTTGACGAGTCTTACTCTGAATTATAAAAGTTAGCCGTTTCCTGAAGACGCTAAATCCAGTTGAACTTAACCGCAATATGATGTTCTAAGTTACTTTTGGTCTACAAAGAGACCGACCACCGCTGTGTAACTGACACTCTTGTAGTGACATAAATTTCTGCTCTGGTGTTATATGTGACTAAAATTAGCCAAGCATCGGCTGGCTAATTAAGTCAACGGTTAAGATATGTTGATAATATCGTCATTTAATTGTTCATAAACACTTCGGCAAGGAATGTTTCAGAACATGTCTAACCTGTTATGAAAATCAGGACTGGGTTCTCTAGACACCTATTTAAACATTAGTAAATAGAACTACTAGATACCTCGTGTAACTGGCTACTAAAGTTACAAGAGTTGCATGGAGCTACTCCCTTTTTCTTTTTATATTATTTTGGTCTATATTTATTCTCGTAGAACATTTTGTTTTAGTCAACAGTACCGAACAAGAATAATGGTTTGTGGCAGGATCGATAACAGTTTCGGTATTTAAAAACTAACATACAATTATAAAAACAATCATTATTTTTAGACTAGAGCAAAAAAGGATGTAAATAAATACCAGGCAAACCATAGCCACAAGACTAAGCACTTTACCAAACAAATGTGTGAGCTGAAGTTATAACTATCGCTTTTAAGCAAAAAAAAAAAAAAAACTCGCCTTTTAATCTCAGTTTTTAAGGTTAAGTTTTTAATTTACCTACCACAAAGTGGTTATATAAACAATGTTGTGTGTTTGTTGTATATACATAATGCAAGTAACTACGTCACATACTTAATACCATAGCTAGTGAGGATTCCCGTTACAGCTCGGCGAGAAAAATATATATTATTCATACTATATAATATGTATATAACTATATAAATGTAACGATATTAGTGTCATTGAGTCATAGAACTATGATTTAGCAGTTAGTGTTATATACTCGTATATATATAGTTATATATACATGAAATTTGTATAAATGGCAATAGCCTTATTTTTAATTTCAATAAATATTGAATTGTAAAAAATACTTGCTCCGCCGGGACTCGAACCCGGATCTCTCACTTGCCGGGTGAATGTGCTACCACTACACCACAGAGCCCTTACTTTTTACAATTCAATTATTTTGTATTTGGCTGTTTCTTTCACATATGTGTTTAAATAACCAAACTAACATATGATCGGAAGACCAAATACCTGTCAAATGACTTTATTTACATTAAATTTGTATAAATGGCAATAGCCTTATTTTTAATTTCAATAAATATATAATATATATAGTTATATGTAATGGTATCACATTCACCCGGCAAGTGAGGGGTCCGGGTTCGAGTCCCGGAGGAGCAAGTACTATTTGCGATTCAATATTTATTGAAATTAAATTAGGCTATTGCCGCTTAACAAATTTAATGAATGTAAATATATATAACTGTTAAATCATAGTTCTATGTCTAATATCGTCAAAGTTTTAACCGCTGTGTTTTCAGGGGATGAAGAACACAAAACATTCTAAACTGTAAGTTTAAGCTTGCAAAAATCTAAAAGTAAGGAAAAAATTGGTACTAAGTAAATAAAATAAAAATTTTATTTTGTATAATGTAGGATAGATATTTGTATGAGATAAATTTGATATTAACATTGTATTTCTAGACCTAACCGAGAAGATTTATTAAATTGGAAATAGTTTACACATTACATATAAATACTTAAATTATGTTTCTCCACAAATAACTTTTTATATATTTTGAAGTAAATTTGAAGGCGATAATTTATTTTATCGTAATTTTTAACCTTACGCCATTAAAAGGTACTTTGGTAGGATATGTAACTCTGAATGCACATCAATCGAGATTTCTGACCGCTGAAATCTGCGGTTGACGTCTATCTGAAGAGAGTCAATAAGTTGAACCACAAAGTACTTGGCGGAACATTACCTTTACAATTCCAAAGCCAGTTAACTGACTCTGTGTAACTGTGTTCAGATTCCAGAAAATAAATAGGTGGCGAGATAGGTACTGAAACATTTAAAAGGCTATGTATAAAAGGAAATAGTCGCATGGAATAGTAACGCATTCATAACACTGGTCTAACTGAACAGTTAGACAGATGAAAATAAAGTAATTGGGAAAATAAAGTATAAAATGCAGATATAATTACCTTTTTAACCTATTATACGTATAATTATTCAATTTATCGAAGTAGGATGATATTACTACAAACTGTTAATAAAATTATAAACTGTAATCTTAAGTAAAGTATATGTTAAAAGAATGTCATTGTTGAGAAATTGCTAGCAAACATTTTTCAAGGAAAGCTTTACAGAGCTGAAGTAATTATGTTCAGGAACATATCATATTTTTAAGTGGCTTGTTTATTCAGTGCAAAAATATGTGCTTTTAAGAGATTACTAAATAACGCGAAACCTATGAAAACAACACTAGTAGTAACATACAATTATTATGGAAACAAAATATCTAATACAAAGGATATATTCCCAGTGTATGAATTTTAAAGTACCTCAACCCCTAAGTATTACAGTAGCTTTTAAGCTAGAAGGTCTTTCTTACTTTGACGACATTTCCCTTCTAGGAAAGGCTTTTACGGTTCCCTTGCTCGGAATTACTGCCACTCTCCCTCAAGAGGCCCCTAGGATGGAGGGAGGGGATTGATCTGGCGGGGGAGAGAAAGCAGGTCCTTGTTAGTACAAAAGCTGGGAGGCGGCATTTATGATCTGAAGCATGACGCCATAAACTCACGAGACTGAATACCATTATGGACAAAGTAAGAGATCTTCTCTTGAGTGCTCGTTGGAAAAACTTTTGTTCTACCTTGAGGCCGTGATCTACCCTCCCTTATACAGTGACGATAAGCTTAATTCTGTTGTACAACAGCCTTGTTTATTACCTATACAAAGACTTCCTCTGAAAATACGTTTCTTAGTGCAAGCCAAATACAAAGAAATACATTAATTTCACTCAATTAAAAAAGGTATTGAGCAAAATCTGTAGTGAAATTCCGATGATATTAGAGAAAAGGGATAAGCATGTTTTGTAAAAAATGAGATACGTGTATCAAGATATGAAAAAGAGGACGTTACATAAACTATTGTTAGATAAGAAATAATCTGTTTTTATTTTCTTATTTCAATACCGTTTCAATTCCGTATATATTATACAGGAGAAATATTGTTACGTACATAAACTGGGTTTAAGAGTTTTGTGGAAATTTCTACTTATAGATACCCTGATTTGGAAATAATATGTTTGGTTACTGCGAGAGATTACACGAATTGTTACACTTATATTTCTATTCCATACAACCAATATTAAACAATAAATAAATACTTGTGTCAAAATGAATATACGATAATTATAATTTGTGTATCTGCGAGACGACTTCCACAATATTCACGATATTATCTAAAACTAGCGAGATGGAGTCGGAAAGAAGCTGATTTACCTCCAAAACTACCTTAAAACGGCAGGAAAGAGTTGGTTGATCCATATTGTTTCACCACGATGATAATATTGTTTTCAGTAAAGGAGCATAAATGAATTGTACAAGCATTACTTTGACGAATGCTGTGTAGGAAATATCGAAGTTACTTGTGTGTGTGTTTTGACGCAGCGGCGGTTTCAGATTGTCTTTGCTTCACGTTACAAAAAGACTATGGTATTAGCGCCAATACCACATATAAACCCAAATTCGACCCCTGGCCAACTTCGTGTCGTTCAACGTCTTACAACCACACCGTGTTGCAAGGGCATCACTCGCCTGAGCTTCGATAATGTTGAGTTCCTCGACTCTTTTTACGACTAGTTCCAAGTTAAGCCGTCAATATTGTAAGTGCTGAAGTCCAAAAAAACACAACAGTAAAGGATTCAACGCCTAAGGCACGCCACTGTTCATATGTAAGGTATATCCTTGCAGTTATTATACTTTTATGAAAGCAGATGACGAATTTGGAGAATGAACTTAATATCATTCAGGTCTAAGATACCAAAGGAAGATGAGTCCTTCTTGTTACATCTGGACTGTCTTTGAGTTCAAAATAATCTTTTGACTGGCTCTTAGCTCTAACTCACTACTTCTCCTACAGTTAGTTAGTAAATATTTGTAAGGGCATTACCTTCTAACTATTTTTATTTAACTGTTCGTTTCTATTCAGAAAGGAGAATTAGTGTTAATTCCCACGAAAAATACACACCAACAAGAGTTTGCTCTGTTTTACACATCATTCCACTTAATAAAAATTGTGAATATTGTGAAAGAAACACTGGTTACTTTTTACTGTTCATGTAAATATTGACTTTATGATCGTATTAAAAAAATTCAAGTTGGTTACCCCTCCACTGAAATGTAAATAGTACAGAAGTGGTGACGGTTCGTGGAGCTGACGACAGTTTCACAAAAACGCCGCAGGGAGCGCTACGATCACTCTGTTGACTTTTTAAATTAACTTTGTAGGCAACAAAGTCACGTTAACTTTTAATTAACTTGCCTGACGATGGGCCAGCGTCTCAGAGACAGCCGTACATTCTGTGTTTTACGTACTTGTTATTTTTCACTCAAATAATAAGACCTTTCAAATTTGTTAAATATATTTTAACACAGTAAGAATAGTGCTGGTGTACTTATAACAAATATGAATGATTATCATTTTAACAGAAATATATTTACAATATGTTATTTAAGTACTCGAACTTAGAGACGCCACATACTGTGTCTAACTTGTACAATAACTTAACTTGTGAAAAAAGTTGACAGATGAGGTTTTGCTGAACAATAGCAAAATAGGCGTTTAAAAATATATCAGAGATATAAGCCTAATTCAGTTGTTGGTAAGAAAACAGATTGGTATGAGAAATTTATATTATGTAGACTCCATTCAGCATATAACTACTTCAAAAATATAAATATCGCTAATTAAGCAATATTCCAGTGTAAAAAGTGAAATAATGTAACGGAACACCAAATAAAGTTGAATGGTATATCTATAAGAACAGTTTCAATGTGCATTTCCTTTACAAAGTGTTATTACTTTAGTATAATGCTACTAATTATTGAGTACATTGAATTGATATTGTTTTATGTACTTTATCCCTCTGGAGAGTTGAAACTGTGAGAGTTCAGTTTCATCACGTACATGCACATGTTGCACCGTCGCTGGTCCTGGACGTGCTACATATTAAATCTTACTCATTTTATATTTCCGTCTTATCCTGTGGGAGTTTTTGAAGAGACTAGAAGAAAACTAGACTATATTGTAATCATTTACAACTATCCGTTTGTATTAGTACTTTTTGCAGTAATAAACATTATTATATATCATAAAGTAGCCGTCATACATGAGTGATTGAAATCACATTAGGAAGCATATATTGCATGATAGTGCCTGCAGCATTGGATTCATACCAAAACTAAAGATTCAGCATTGCATTAAACATTACAGAATGCGTAACTTGAAAATTTTGATAGAATACATATGAAAAATCTTTTTATTATAGAATTATATAAAAAATGAAACACAAACGGATGAAAAGCATACGAGTTCTAAAATTTTCCAATACAGGTCTGTTTTATTCGTGGTGTAATTCCTGGTAAGATTTTGGGATGGGAAAATTTAATCTGCAAGTGCTGAACCTTGAAGTGTACCGAAACATCATGAACAATTCCAGACTGCCGTTACTTACATAAAGAGTTGTCGTTGAGTGGCGCTCCAAGCGGGTAGATGGGAACTACCGATCGACCCCAAACACCGGCTCCCGAGGGATAAGTCCAGGTCATTACTCGTCTCTCTTTAATTGCATCTTTATTGACACAAATAAATTGGCACAGCTGAAAGATAAGATAGTATAAACACCGTGTATTCTTTATCGTCTTAGAACTAATGGAGGTTTCGTAATAGTTAAACAAACACGGATAACGTAATATAAGATTTTAGATTTTTGGAACTTCTTAGGTGAGTCAGTTGATGTGACGTAACACCCACAATAACGTTTAATGCATTTAAATTAATAAAAACATTTAGTTTGTTTCCTCAAGGCGTGTAAACGATATCTCTTTGGCGTTTACTTTTACCAGATATATTTTACTTGTTTGTGTTTTATAAAGTAGAATACGATCTCCATTGTGGTCTTCTTCTGCCTTTACTCATGGACCTATGCGAGGATATTATCAAATAGTTCAAGAAGAAGAGTCGACACAGTAGAAAATACAAATAAAAATGCAACAGTTACGGCCAGGATTTGAACCTGCTCTGTATGCAACTCAGACATAAAGTCCGATGCCTTAGACCTCTCGGCCCAACTCAAACTGTATAAAGACCCATTAATTATTTTGAAACGTCACATTTTAGTACAGAAAAACGAAACTCAATATAACTCAATTTTTTGTCTCTTCTCAAAAAGAATGTTTATGTCTTAAAAGCTGTTTAAATTGACATATTATGATATATTGTAGGACTTACGTCTATATTTAAGACTTCTCCTTACAAATTTAATTACTTTTTGCGAAAATGTTTCAAAATAATGTGAGTTTTGCTGTACTAGAGCACGAATTCACACCAAATTTGAATAGTCTATCTCAGATGGTACTAAAATATTGTTAAGGTGATTTAAAGACTAAAGTGTAATGTTTTCGATCATTTGGTCAACAATTACGCTTAAGTTTAATAATTAAAATTATAAATGAATTTACATGGGTTCCTAACATTTGGTGCAAATACCAGGGTAATATGAATTTTACATCGGATTCTTGGCAGATTTTCTAATGCCGCAGACAGACCAAGTTGTATTGTCTTACCTGATAATTTTATTTCTCCCAGACAAGAACATGCTAATAGAGCTCTGACCTCTGAACGACACGATCTCCTGGGTCTCTTGAGTACTTGAGTCTCTGCTTGTCTAGCTCACTAAATCTTTTTTTCGTCTTCGAGATTCCGTGGTCTCTGGACTCCAGAACCCCTTCACCTACAGCACCTGCTGTTTTTCTAGCAGTGTCTAAGATTCCTCCATGACGTTAATACACTCTCACTCTCATTAACATTAGCAGGGAGTATTAATATTTTGTGCCTAATATAATCAATTGGACACGACTGTATTATAATAATAAACATTATATTTACTTAAGTACTTATCGTATCTGAATCTACTATATATTCCATATTCATTGATTTGCCTCCTGTTACTTGCATTTCAGGATTTTAGGTATTAGTCCAAATATTTCAAACTATATATTTATTAAAAAATGGAATGAAACTTGTAATACTTTTGATAGAAAACCACTTATTTGCCATCGAAAATTAAAATATTTTTTAAATGGATAAAACATTACCTTTGTAAACCGATTCTAATTCTAACGTCGTTTTTATTTGTGAAATTAAATAAATATTCATAACATTTATTAATAGTGAGGTTAATTTTCAAACATCATTTGTATTTGAATAAAATAATGAGTAAGCAAAAGTATTCCTCAGTTACGTATATTCGAAAACAAAACAATTTACATGTCATTAGCATTGATACAAAAATGTAATATATTGTACTAAAACATTTCGTAATAAAACATAAGGACAATATTTGTTATTGAAACGACTACATAACTTGAAAATACACTTCATCAAACATTGACACCATCATGAAAAGGTATCAAGATGGCTTAAAGTTTTACGTTTCTTATAAACATTTGAGAATAAAAACTATTCTAGTAAAAAAACTTTTTCCTCTTAATAATTCCGTGGCAAAATCTTGTAATAAAGCTTAATTAGAATACCAATGTATATTGGAAAACTGTAAATGTTGATATGGGAAATAGAGAGCTATTATAAACTTATTTAGTACTCTCTAGTATACATTTTACAGTATGAAAATCGAATTTGATCTCCATTAAAATTTGAATTGCCTCTTTTGTATTTTGAAATAAACTAATCTTAGTTATCGACTACGTTTAGTTGTTATACACAATCAAACTGTAAGCAAAGTGGAAACCAGGTAACCTTTAAAAGGGTTTACTACTAATATGCATAATTAATTATCTGTTACAGACTCTAAACACAGTTGGGAATATCGCATGCATTATTATTATGATAGAAGTTGGTAAATAGTATACGGTTATAATTGTGAAATAAAGTATATATATATATATATATATATTATATATATTTCAAATCGAATACTTTTTAGGAAACTGAAGTTTAAATCACTATTTTATTTGACAGTTTTCCATATTATATAAAAGTTCAGTAAAATACATAAAAAGTATAGTTATAAATTATTACACTTCTGCTTGGGGTAGAAGGATAGTTTTTGCACATTTATGGAGACAAATGACAGTTCTATCTATCTATAGTTGTGACGTAACCACTGGTTAACCGTCGTTGGTTAAAGCTATTGGAGCCATTTGTGACGTAGAAGTTGGACCATTAGTGAGACGCCAAAGTACTAATGGTCAGTGAAGTAGCAAGTTTCCCGTGGCAGGTACAGTGCAGTAATATTGGTTCACAGTTTCATATGTATTTGACTCGCCTTTCTCCCCTACAGGAGGGTTCGTTCGCTCGCTCCATTGTGAGAAAACGTCAATACCTGTACATGGAGGGTTCTCTATCTCGTCTCGTATATCATACTGTTTTCAACTTGTTCGTAAATAATTACAGTAAATATTTCGTCTATCTCTGATGAAATAATCAGAGAGATATAAAGGGGGACAAATCTAACAATAATTTCAGATATTATTCCCGAACCAAAACAAACCAGAATATTTTTTATGTTATATCATAGTACGTGATTTAATGAGCTAAAATTATAACGGTTGATTTTTGTAGCACATTAACAGTGCAGTCATATAATGACATTGGAATTTGGTTTAGAACTCGGCTTTCTTAAAGTGAATTATCTCCCTTATTTATCAACCGACTGTCTTAAGTTTGGTAGCATTGTATTTGTATCTAAGGCGTCTAACTAAAATGTGATAACAATAATTTGTATAGTATGTTGTGCTTAAGATGTTAAGTTTTAAGTTTGTAAGAGGTCAACATTTTGAAAATAAAACTTATACAACTATTTTATTTTTGGTTTAATTAAGCCCATACGAAATTTCAACTGTAGCAACAAGCTGTTCTCAAATTAAAAACAGTAAAATAAAAAAAGGAAATGTCAGATGTACGTGTAACTATTGATTCTTTAAAACTTATAGATTTGTTCACGAATTATAACTATGAATGTAGGCAGAGAGTTCTGGCACATTCTGTATATGACAGAATATGAAATAATTACACAAACGCAGTTCATAATTATACACAAGAGTGAATTTAACAATACAAGTATCGATATAAAACTATTGTAAACTAAGGAAATGATTCAAAAATGCATGTTTACAGATATCTTATATTTAGGATTTACTGGTAACCAGCCTCTGCAGTCTTACTGTGTTAGTCATACACATATCTGGGTTTTCTACGTACTTAATATTATTGAAGGTGGTAAACATGACATAAATGTTTATATTAGGAACTGTGTGATTTGATCATTAGTTTTCTTAAGTTGCTATAATGATGATCATTATTATTTCACAGTGTAATAATAATCCCATTTAATGAAATATTTTTCTCTAACTACAATAAAAATACTGATGATAAATATAGTAATTTTAACGCAATTGAATAACTGTCTGATTGAAATAATAATGAATACGTACTAAGTATATTTGTATGCAATAACTAAAATTTAGAACTACTATATTAAAATAAATTACTATATTTTACATCGTCGTAGTTTTTTATAATCAATTCTTGAAAACGCTGATTACGATGATAGTAAAATATTTAATAATATAATTTAGATTTTATTAATTTATGTTTTGCTTGTGACCTTACTTAAATTTACAATTATAATTTTACCATTTTCATGCAATCTTATAGGCTAATAGTTAATACAACGGAAGTAAATGCCGAAATGTGAAAACCTTATACATTGTTTTTTGTTATTAAGAGGGTTACATTTTATCCTATATGCATTAAAATTATTTATTTACATTATTTAAATTATATACGCATATTATTCTTTCATTTTAAAAATAATATGAATTTTAAACTACATTTTAATTTTTATTTTTAATTTGATTTTATGATGCTTATTTTAAAAAGGCTAAATTTACAAAATAAAATAAATTAAATGTACTGAAAATATACTAAAAAAAGGAACCAGTCAATTAATTGATTGTATAAATATTGTGCTATCCAAAATATGAGAAATATTTTGTAAGAAAAATTAATTGAAGATAGTATATTTTTTTGTGTTTGCTGTATAAAATAATTGAATATTCATTATATTCATTGTATATAATTGGATAACATTGTACATACATTATATATATATATATATATATATATATATATATATATATATATATATATACAGTAAGCGCTCTGTGGTGTAATAATAGCACATTCACCCGGCAAGTGAGAGATCCGGGTTCGACTCCCGGCGGAGCAAGCACTTTTGCGATTCAATGTTTATTGAAATTAAATAAGGCAATTGCCATTAGGGTGTCCCATGAAGAAAGGGAGAAACTGTCAGGACTTGTTCTTACGGTGAAAATAACGAAAAAAGTTCATATACACATAGGTCCAGAAACGCTTAGTTAGCGAGCTATACAGAGTGAAAGATTTCGCCCACCGTTAAAAGGGAGCCCTATTAAATTATTTTGGGCGTTACCCAGGACGTAAAAGTTTATATATATATTATGCAAATTCAACTGAAAAATTTAATAAAATTGGTACCAGACCTCTAGCTGCAGTAAGATATCTGAAGAAATACGCAAAATTCGGTGTCCAAAAACAAGTTTATTTAGGTTTCAAGTAGATTAAATTTGTTAAATGTGTAACGAACACGTAAAATTCTTTAACAAAACTTGTAAAGAATTAATTTCTTAAGATAATGATGTAAAATAAGCCAGTAAAAATTGTACGTAAACGTTAAGAAAATCAATTTATTTCAAATCTGCCTTCTTTGTTTTCATAATGCAAACACGAGTATAAATAAAAGCAGCACCGATCTTTTGTGAAGTCGATAAGGTTTGTTTTGTCTGGCCTGTAGCAGAAACACAATGTCGCCAGTAATACACAATAAAGGTGATATAGGGAGACAAATGAATCGATTAATCACCATACAAACATATCAGCGGAGAACGATGAATTGTCGATGATTGACGATGTACGATGAGCGACGCGTAGGCGATCGTGTCATGCGAACAGCCCATTATTACCGGTGGCCGTTTGTCGATCTAAAATATGATTACATTATCATCTGCCAACAGCTATCTTACAATCTAAACGGACGAAGTGTGCTTAACCAAACGTGTGTGTTCGATTATATTATCGATAGTGATATTAACGATCACGGAGTTCGTAACTGACTTGAACCCGACAGGCAGTTTCTAGACAGGTTGTCAAGTATTCAAGTAAAAACTATTTTATTCGTAGAGTTATAAATATAGAAGATTCTGATGTTGCTCGGTTGGGAGACGTATAATAATTAAAACCTAAAAATGTCAAATTAAAAATGTTCTAACTAAAAAAGGCAAAAAACAATAATGTCCAAATTTTTAAATATGGTTAAAAACAATTTCCGCCAGGAAAGTATTAATTATAGTTATTAACTAAAAAAAGTAATACAAATTACTGTAACCATGGTAACAATCTCAAAGTAGATCTTTAATGAAATATAGGAGAGACATGGAAACTAACATTTTTATATACTTGCAATAAATAGTAACTAAACAAATTATAAATATCGTGATGATCAATTTACAAATAAAGTAACAATAAATTATACGGATTAATAGGGTTTTGATAACTGATACAAAACAACACCAATAACAATAATATAAGAATCGAATAATTAACAATACACTTTGTTTTTTCAATTGAATGTTTGGAAACTCGAAGGAATGGAAAATTAATTTCTGTTTTCTTTGTCTATTTGTCTGTCTGCTCAGTATCTTGAAAACGAACTGATCTATAGACTTGAAATTTGGCATGAACCTTCATTTCTATATAGGGAACATCATGTTTGAGGATGGCGCATGTTACTCCATTTCGTTACAAAACATCTTTAAGAATGATATCATTTGTACGTTTATGTATTATCATTGAATTCGATTTAGCTTAAAAAAATTATTCTTTTTCAAAATTTTAAATATACAGATAAATTCGTTCTGAAGATATATATAGTACGAACAAACAATATGCATACAGACATGTAGAAATGAAATGTTTAAGTGATTGGCAAACGAAAGTATTATGTATTACTTAGTTAATATTCCTTTGTTAGCTTTTTAATACATGGACTGAGGCTATCTTATAAGATCTAAGACTATCCCTTTATTCTTTCGAAAATATATGACTTGTTTCACGTAACGAGGATCGCTAAAAGCATACAAAGCTGTCGTGTGAGTAGCTTACCGGTGTTGAAGACAACTTCCCGATAACCACAATCCACGCTTGTCAACATTACAGGTAATTCAGGGTAGAGGACACGATCACTAAAAGCCTCATATCGATTTCCATCAATCACGCATTGTCACCGTAAAGCTTGCCTGTGATTAAAGTTGCTATTGTGCCCAAGCGTGTGCGTAGCTTGATGGATTGAACGTATCTTTACTTTTGGTCTTATCGGGTATTTCGAAGGATTGTGGCAATTCATTCTGGCCGTATTGATGTACTGAATATGAGTCGTAACAAAATCGTTACGTCGTTAAAATTAAGTTCAGTAATTATAGCTATAGGCATTCTCTTCTGAAAAAAACCCCCAAACAGTTGAGGCATTATTGAAAACCATAAACTGGTAAATAACTAAAAGTTATTTTCATCAGAGCTTAAGCGAAGCCTGTTGATTAGATTATTGGTCCGTAATCGCGGAAGTGTATACACAATAAATAATTAGAAAGCAGTTTGGACTAATACTGATTAGAAAAATGTTATTCTGTACACAATAAATACGGTGATTAGATTAATTGACTCCGGGTTGTATAACATTTTCTTTCAAGAAAAAGCAATTTTAATGAAAAGCGTAAAATTTCTTTTAACTATGAAATTAACTAATTATTGGTTAGTATAGTTTACTATATTTAAAATAATAAGTCGACTTACTCATATCTACGTAATAATCTGTGTTTTACACAATGATAAACAAAACCACGAGTATGACGTTTTAATAAAACGGTTTATATGGTTTACAAAAATATTAAATAAATACATTTATACATTAATTTATTATTTCGCGAATAAAAATGACTAATTATTGTTCCTTATATAGTACTACTAACATCCTCTAATTTAAAAATATATCTTAGTACAATTTTGATATAGTAAATTTGGTTTATTTAATTCGTAAAAAGTGCAAAAGTCGAAAAATTGAATATGAAACTCCAAATAGGACAAATATCAATATGCCTCGATTTTAGTACTGTGAGACGATCCAAGTTACATCAGAATCTAAAACAGCAGTTTAAAGGGTTTACATTATGTTAGGCTAAAAAAGCAATGAACTATAATAATCGTCACATATCCAAAACGAAGCGTTTATAACGGGGCGTTATTTTGTAAAATAAATAGCGCCTAGTACGTACAAGTGTGCTTCCCAAAATATACAGATAACAGCAGCGACAGTAAAGGAATGCAGTTGGAACTCGCAAAACGATATAGGCTCTAGAAATACAGGTTTTTAGTTTACTGATAAGTACATAAATACCGTGAATTATTATTGGAATAGGAAAGGAAAACATATCGGTTGATGTGACCTAACTATTCGAAAACGTCGTGTAAAAGAACCAACATATATAATAATTCTTTTAATGAGAGAAGTGTCAGATAAGTCTGTAATTGTGACAACAATGACTAGATAGTTGTTTTCAGAGCATATTAGTTGGTAAACTACAAAGACACAGAATATACATGTACACAATTGGATAAATGCTGACCCCAAAATTAGGCGGATATTTATAAAAAACAAACATTGGTTTGCCAGTGGCAAACCTATACCTAGGGCTAAGTTGAATCAGCACTCAATGTTAGTTTCTTACGCGTTAAAAAAAACAATTGCCTTTCCCTACTGCTGAATTTGAATGAAATTAAAACATTCCATACTTAAAAATAAAATTATAAGTTTTAATACGTTTTTGATCGAAACACAGTATTTTACTTTTGAATACTACACATACAGTTTAATGTGAGTGCAAGTATATAATCCCAAAGTACTTTCTTAATTAAAGTTTACCTGTAATTGAGAACTTTCCATTGTAATTAAAAGAACTGTACTTTAAACTGTAAAGTCAATGTCTTGTCTACAATAAAGTGCAATCAAAGTTTCACAGAATTAACAGAAGGTCTCCAATAATCAAATTGAGGGAGAGTCTTGATCTATTTATATTGCGGGCACATAAATGTAAAATTATGTTCGAATTACCTAAAACGCATTATAAATTGCAGTACACGATGTTACACCAAAACTGTTAAATAATTTATAGCCTTAGGAGGAAAGTGTTAATATTATGTGAGTTAATAAAGACAGTGTTTACAGTATGTTTATTTCGTTGTCATAACGATCGTATATCATTTACGAGTATTTTGTTACGGCCGATATGATGCTAAATATTGTAAGTCAAATATAAACTCTTGTAAGCATATTTCGAGGTTCCATCTGTTGAAGTAAGTTTTGGTTTTGTGCAGTTAAGTAACAGCACCATACTTCTCTGAAATAAATAGGCAAACGTAAACAACAATACCGTACCATTAATGTGTGTCAGGGTGAAAGAAAACGCCCTAAACAAACTTATACTAAAGGTACTCATTATATAATATTAGTTATACACGAAGTGTTGGTTTTCGTTGAAATTAAATAGTTCCCTCTGATGTTCAAGCACTGACTATTGCGTTAGATTTATTCAAGCACTCAGCACTATAGAGAGAAAAGAGAGAGGATCACATCCCGCTCGGGTACTCAGGTCACGTGGTGCATTGTTGGTGGCGCGCTCTATGAATGCTCAACTCGCCACAGTTTCCATTCTTTGTTGAATGATTTTCAGTGATTCTGAAAAATATCTAGAGTAGTTTCACTCTCTATATCAGAACATTATAGATATCTACCAATCACCACAGCTAAATCTTTTTAATTAAGTTAAAATAGGCTTTAAATATTGCAAAGAAAGAATGTTAGTTTTTATTGAATAACTAAATAAATATAAGTTAAAAAATGACTATCCTATTTTGAAACTTAGTGAAAGCACATTTCTTTTATTATAAGGTAAGAGCACGCTACACTAGGCCTACGTATTGTGTAACAGGCTTCGCTAAGGTTTCGTACACAATTTCAGTCTATTGTCATTTGAAGTTTTCTACGGTCAGATAGGTATACAAAAAGAAGTTGTATCAGCCTACTAAACGCTTCTATGACACTGAGCAAAATTCGATGGTTGGACATGTACACTCATAGAACTAATTATTGTCGATGTAGAAATGTTTCAAGCAAAATGTAATGTCTACTCATGAGTTCATTCTCACTCGTACATTAACATTTTTTCATTAAATTACGTTTCAGCAGTGTTGAAGTAATACCTATTGCGGTACTGTGGGTACTACAACTGTGCGATAAAATCAAACCATATGACCTACTTTTCAATTGACTTTCTATTTTTTGTCTTTAATTAATGAATAACACTGTAACATGTTATAATATGATATGCTTGCACTCAGTTTTTGTATAAATTTAATTACTGTGCTATGTTCTCCCTATTATCATGGTTACCCCTAAGACCAATTAAAATTGGTTTGCTAACGCGCAGCCAAAGCCCATGGGATGGCTCATCATTGAACTCAGTATGTCTCATATTTAAATTAAGATACATGTCACATTTCAAGTCTACAGATTAGTCCTTTTTTGAGATATCGTGTGGACAGACTGACAGAACGAAAGGAAGAAATTACATTTTTGTAGCCCTAAAAATGATAGGCTTCGCTAACGCTCAGGCAGTGAAGAACAAATATTGTTTCAACGGATATTTTACAAAATCTTAAAAAAATATGCCTTGATACAGAATATTACTGCGCGACCGACATTATTGTCAAACAGTTGTTTACAAGTGTTGACTTGCAATACGATTATAGCCCAGCCAACCAAAAACAACTTCGTCAAAGTGTTGTAAGCGAAATGATCTCCAAAGATATATTTTTATGCGCACGGAACTTTGAATAATCTACGTGCTCAGTCTATTAAAATTCAAAGTAATATAAAATATAAAAGCATTATAGCATTTAATGTTTAGCAACTCAATAAATATACGTTATGTATATACTGCATTAACTGAATATAACAAACATATACATGCTTGTCCCACTAAAGCTAAAAAGCATTAAGATGATTAAAGTGAGTACATATAACATATTCTAAGTCACACATTACTGGAACCTAATTTAATGTAATGGAAATGTTACCTATTGCGTCACAGTAAATATGCATTTCAAAGCCTCTAACATAATTAAAAGACTAATTTTGTATATTTAAACTTACACTATGTAGCGTTCTCTCCAATCAAGATTTCCTTTAAATCTATCTGCAATGAAAAACTACAGCGTTTATAACTCTCCATTTAAATCCCATTTTCAAATATTTTTTATTTAACAGCTAGTTGCTAGAAAGACTAAGTTTTGGATAGTGTTTAATATTTAACAATTTTATCGTTTATTTTGATTATAGAGCTTTTCTAGATGTCGTTTCTAAGAGGTGATTCATATGTATTGAAACGTCTTAAGGTTTTGTGCATATATGTTTATGTAATTGAGCGTTTTATTAAAATGGTATTTTAAAATGATGGACATAAAGATAAATACATTCAAAAACTACTAACCAACCTGAAAACATTTTCTATGGTACATAATAAAATATAACGTCCAAAAAAAGTATTTATGATATTTTGGACATGATTAGAAAGTAATTGTAGTTTCCAAACGGTCGAAAGATTCATACGAAAAACAGCGATGAACGAAAACCCCCCTCAAGATTATGCAAAACTCTACCACACAACAGACTAACAAAACGTAGGGCCTGATTATAATTGCCTGGAGAGGAACAATTATAAATTTATTATTATTATAAATTATAATTATTATAAATTAGTTTACAGTTTGACCAATAAAAATAAAAATTTAAGGGTTTTTTAGGTTAATGAGACCTACTTTTTGGCTTATCAAAAATGTTGGGGGCAAACAAATTTTTATACTTCAATTGGTCAAACCGTCTAGAAATGACGGTGGTAGCTACTGACTTTTTTTTAGAATAGAATAGAAACATTTTTATTTCAAATAACATATACACATAGATATTAGATTTATTTACATTTGATAAATAGTAAATTACCCTTTTACTATACTTACTAAGTGGCGATAAAATAAAACAATTTAATTTTAATTATAGTAGTTGGATAATATTATTTATATAATTTAAGTAAACTATTTATTACACATTAACATATATTATAAAATGGAAATTAACCTACATGGGCAAGCAGCCTGTGCGTAGGCTAGAGTCGTACTAAAAAGTGTATGTTATCTAGATGTCGAGAAAGTGTTACTGTTACGTGTCGGTGTGTTTTAAAGCACAAAATGTAGAAATGTAGTTGTGTGATGAAGGAGATAAGAGATAATATTGTCGTATTAGACAAAACCATCGGTAGAATTAAGACCACATACACAAGACCGTGATATGACGAGCGCCGGGGGATGAGGAGGGGTCAAGGTCAGGTTGGTCCCCAGTCTGAATGAATGAATGTCTCGGATCCTTGGACTCCAATTTGTAACAACAGTCCTGTACAAATTTGTTACATATGTTTATAAATAGAATATGTGACGTATAGTAAGAATTGGTTTTTGAAAAGGATTTATCTAATCTAATTACATTAATACCAACATGTTCTGAATATCTTGTTTGGTAAGAGTGCACAATTTCTGGTAATGTTGTATTAGCATTTTTGTAGATGTGAATTAGTAAATTTTGTATATATAACTGTCCGTAGTGAAAGTAGGGAGGATTCCTGAAAGAGAGACTAAGTTGGATAACGCACATTTTTCCTCAACCCTGCCTTTAGTATACTCTTTTGCGTAATGAAAAGAGGTTCGAGAAGCGTTTTACACGCACCGCCCCACGCAATGTTACCGAAGGAAAGAAGTGACTGAACGTAAGCATAATACGCTAATTTTATCTCGTTTCCGTCTAAAATTTCACTTAGTTTCCTAAATGCATAAATGTACTTTCTAATTTTGTTAAGGACATAATCAACGTGCTCAGACCATTTTAAGCGAGAGTCAAAAACAACTCCCAGGTATTTATAGCGTTTTACGAGCTCTATTTCTTTGCACCCACATGTCGAATTGGAGTAACTACCGCACTGATGAATTTTGGACGACCCTGTATGTATTTCCATGTATAAAAACTGCAGTCTGGCTGAAAATTTATCTTTGTTTGTCCCACGAATACTAAAAAAGCATTAAGATGATTAAAGTGAGTACCGACATATACCAACATAGTGAGTCACACTTTACTGGAATATAATTTAATCTAACGGAAATTTTTCCTATTGCATCACAGTAAATCTGCCATTCAAAGTCTGTAACATAGTTAAAAGACTAATCTTGCATATTTCTAACTAACAGTATATAGTGTTCGCTCCAATCTAAAATAAAATTTTAGTTTAGTTAATTTAAACTAAAAAGACACTAGAAATGTAAAGTTTTCATTTGAAAACTCCCTTGAGTGAAGCACTACACTGTTCGAAACTACTTAATTAATTTCCATTTACAAATATTTTGTACTTAATTGCTATTTGCTTGAAAGGCTAAGTTTTGGATAGTGTTTAGTTTTTAAACATGTTTTCGCATGTTATAATCATAGAGCATTTAAAGATTTTTTTATAAGAGATGACATATGTATTGAAATGTTTTAATGTTTTGTTCACTTATGTTTGGGTGGGTTGTAATATATACAATTAATTGGGTGTTTTTTTTTTAATCCGGAGATTACGCCGAATTTCATCGCATAAAAGACTATCATAACATAGGGGCTGGTTATAAATGCCTGAGAGAGGTACAAAATATTATAAATAGATTTTTGGTTTGACCAAATGAAATAAAAATTTGAGGGTTTTTGTAGGTCAATGGGACCCAATTTTCTGCTTATTTAAAAATGTTGGGGCGACCAAATTTGTGTTTTAATTAAACAACCCGTCTAGAAATGATAGGGGTAGTCACTGACTTTTGGATGCCCCAATATGTGTTTCTGTATATAAAAACATATCTTTGTGGTTCGTTATCTTAAGAGTGATAAGACGTTAGACTCAGACTGTTTCACTGATAAGGCCTAAAACCTATTTTTAGTAGTCGTTATGAAATTGTTTGATAAATGATAGGGGTAGCCACTGACTTTTGGATGACCCTGTATGTGTTTTTGTATATAAAAACTGCAATCCGGCTGACCATTTATCTTTGTAGTCCGTTATCTTAAGAGCAATAATACGTTTGACTCAGATTGTTTCACTGATAAGGCTTAAAACCTATTCTCAGTAGTCGTTATAGAATTGTTTTAGCACTATAAAAATTAAAATTCTATTACTCTTCAGCATATTTACTGTGTTTTCCTTATGTATACGATAATATGGAGGGAAATCAAAATCTAATGCATATCTAATAATCCATTTAAAAGTTTCAATCGTTTTGCAGCGTCTTCAGAGAACCTGGTGGGACGTGATGTGAAATATAAATTAAGACATTAGCAGCAGACTCGCGCGTAGTTTGTTACTACTCCTTGCTAATAACTTTTTCTTATCATTAGTACAATTTAAAACCCAGTATTTACCCTGTATTCTTTAATGAAATATTCTTATATCAAATTCTTATACCAATGACTAGTTGAAGAAGTCAGTACATGATATCACTATATAGTTCTGCCTAATCACTCTTGTTGCCCATCAGTTTCGGTTATAGTCTTATTATATCAACAACAAATAAACTATCAAATCTTTGAGAAGCTAGCAGGACTGGATCATAGTTGGCCATAGGTATAATACTAAATATCTTTTAGGTTTCACTTAACATTAAAAACCTTTTAGTTATCACCTAAAAATGGTTAGAGAGAGAGAGAGAGAGACATAGAGAGTAAAAATATATTTCCTCTTCAAAACAATTACAATAATATACACTATGGTCATTTCAAATTTTATGAGCAAAGCACATTTTAGACTTTTCACTATCTCTTATGCAGCTCACCACTTTAAAGGTAATACAGCAAATCAAGAAATTGATAGGTTTACACTATTTTTGTTTTAAATTTGTATAAAATACCGGGTTTTACGTAAATCCTCAGTTTTTTTTCTTTTTCTGATACACCAATTCGAAACAGTACAAGAGGTTTTAAAACAAATCTCACCAGTATGTTTCAGTCAAATTACAATGAGAATCGAACATGAGAAGTCCGATTTTTTTCACCTTGTTACTGAAATTTGATGAAAATATTTTAAATAGTTCCCCTGTATGCGGAGAGTTGATTTTGATTCTTTGTTATAGCTTTAATCTCTCTACTAATTTAGGAACACCTTAGCTAACTCACTATGTACAATGAGTTAATATATCATGACATATAATATATATAAATATACATATGTCAATATTTATATATACTATATATAATGTTAAATGTTATATATATATATATATATATCAAAGTATTAAGAAATCATTCTTAATTGCTATAAGTATCAACACTATGCAGTCACCTTCCTTTCTGTACTTTAGCGCAATAATATGTAGGAAAAGTAACAATGTAAATAACCTCGTATACCATGCTTGGCGTAGCATGATTCAATATATCCGTGATTATAACCCAATCATCATCAGTACTAAATGCTGACGCCATTTAATTAACTTTACAAAAAAATATATTGAAAGTGAAAATATGTAAACTACATCAATGCTTGGACAATAAATATAAATTGTATTACTAATTATCTGTTTTATATGTGTTTAAGGTATTGATTTACCAAGTCAAACATTTCCGTTGTATGTTCTAACTTACATAAACATCTAAAAAGCCATGAATAAGAAATAAAAGATCTTAATAGTGGGAGAAATACTCAGCGCTGTCAAGCGTTATCTTTCCGCCTCACAGCTGTGGCTCTATCATCAACATCATTTTACACACGTCATTTACCTTGTATACTCGACGTCAAAATTACTTGAAGATATCAAGGAAAGTAACATCTAAACTTGAGAAGTTGGACCCATTATGCAATGTAGCGTCCTTTTCTATGATCTCAAATTATGTAACACGTATTGCAAAACCATTTACATTATTAAAAATATGAAATATGAACATTTACAAATACCATTAATCTTTTATGATATATGTAAAGGGAGAAAGAGAAAGGTTTATTAGAGTATTAGAAATTTCCTTACCTTCAATGTGAACTTTAATAATTTTACTTAATAGCACACATAATCACAGATCTCAATTATGCTACTTTCTCTTAATTATGAAATAGTATATTTAGAAATATAAAACTATGACGCAGCACTAAGGATTGATGCACTCCTCAAACCATATCATTGGAATTCTTATGATGATGATAATTCCTACTTTTAAATAATCTCGAAAATTCCTTTTCCTTTATTTATTTTCGACTGAGATGTTTCTTAATGTATAAATACAAAACTAAATCAATGTTATAACATTTGATAAAGCAAACATGCTAAGAAGTATTATCTTAGCGCTTTGATAAACTATATGTACATGATCTAAACCATACCACAAGCACTATTGAAATAGCCTGTTTCACTTTTAACATTAATTGGTGACGTTCATTTAAAAAAATATAGAAACATTAGCAGTTGGTACTTGGTCAAATATTAATAACTCTCCATCTCAAATCATCTTTCAATCAAGCACTTCTTAAATCCAAACGTTTACTTCCCAGTTCAAAAATACCCTTGGTGTTCTCTATCCACTTTTCATAAACACTTATCGATGTTAGACTTAAGACATAATAACGGAATATTAGTGTTAGACGAACCACTTTGTGCTATTCTATATTATGTTCCCCATTAATAAATAGTCATACTTCCATCAGTTCTTGCTATCTTGATAAAACTCGCTAGGTACTCAGTCTGTAATATACTGTGATGTAACAGGAGAAAGTTTAACATTTCAATTCAATGCACCATCATAAATCACATTCTGGTCTATGTTGAAAGTTTTGTCCAAATTAACTGCCTATGATTAAATATTTCTTGGGATATCTTGTCCCATTATACATTAAAATCTTTGTTAATTTATTTAGCTTTTATTGTAATATTCATGTAATACATTTCCTGTTGAGCTAGGAAATTATTACAACGCACGAGTGCGCTGAAACCAAATTGTGTTACAGACTTTGAACATTTACCTTCCACATAATTAATTTTAAAGTTAATCCATGGATGTCTATGGATTAGCATGTTTTATCATGAAACTTGATGCAATACTTAAAGTCTTTGTGTCACTTCGTTTTCGAGATTTGCCCAGATTCTCGAGAGGTAGACTTCGTTAAAGCCCAGCAAGTGAAAAAGCCAAGGTAAGATAAGACAATTTTAATAATGGGGGAAGTAAAACTTTGAGGGAAATAAAACACCCTGAGAAGCATAACTTCACGCAAATCAAGTTCGGCAGCTCCCTTTAATTCCTGGGCATAATAAACATTTAACGACCTTCTAACAATACAGTTTACTGCAGTTTTTATTGGATGTTTTATCACTTCATTCCACCATGTCTAGACTGAGCGATGTTGTCCTTCCGTAAAAAATACCAGAATAATATAATTTCTGATTTGGTGAATGAAATTAGTCTACAGGTAAAGTTTATTTTACATTCATAACATTATGTGCGGTTACCACAATTCTTTTGAAATACATAGCAAAGATTTTTGTTTATTTTAATTATCTAATTAGCGTAATTTTCAAAAACACCAAATTAGCACATAAAAATCTATCTACTGAACAATTGTAAATAATTTTAAATTGTGTATTTGAAATAAAAAAAAATATTTTGCAGATCCAATCTAGGTATTGTATATTCATCATGCAATTTATTGAAAAAAAAATATTACTATTATTTTTAAAGACTTCACTATGATAGTTTAAAATAATTGTTTTTGTTTAATATTGAATTAAAATCTCAAATATTACAAATAATGTATCTGTATGTTCATGTCTACGCGCTACCTAGTATAGCTTTAATCATGATCATACTGGACCAGACTTTTATAGTATTGTCTAATTTACATCCAATAGTCGCTTTTCAAGGAAGTAATCAAGTGATTTCAATGACCGACCACTAAACCATGCACCTTAAAACATAGACCTAGAGGCAGTTTTAACTTTACACTATTTAAAGTATTAACACTAGTAATATGTATCTTCGAATATGGAGTTAAACAATATTTTCATACATGAAGTTTCAAACACTCTATATTAGTATTTGTGAAATGTGTTAAAAGACTGCAATATAAATGTTTTCTATCAAGTATGAAACGTCACATATACAAATAAATCGCATTTTTAATGCTTATCAGATTCACATAAAAGTTATTATTGAAGGGTACATATAGTAAGTATTATCCAAAAAAACCCCCAAACATTCCTGAAAAGTCATAAGGATAAGATGTTCAATGGTGCATAACGATATTAGGTTTAAAATACTTTTTGGAAGTAAAATTCATAGATCCAGACATTTATGCTTGAAATTTCACGTGGAGTGATAGAAATTCCTGCTATTTCTGTATTCATATGTTAACAATGTGCGAATTTAACAAAAAAGGTATTTTCAAATCTCAAATCGTTGAGAAATATGTTAGCTAATGCTCATGCATGATTTATCTTTAAAACTTATAAAACTGTTCTTGTGGTTCTTTTGTTACTTTTCGGAAATGTTAATGAACACAGCTGTTGCTACTCATGGATTTATGTTATATGCAGAGATTGCAGGATTGAAAGAACAAAAGCTGCTTTCGCAGTCTATGGAATAAACGCTGGTGCAGTGTTTAATATATTCATTAGTGGATACGTTAATATTTCAACGTCTAAAATCTCTGTCCAGTGGAACATGCATTTATCATTCAGTAGTGTTTGTCACTACCCCCGTGACACCACTGTGATTTACCAGTAATACCTGCACGTTTCGACATGTTTTTCAAACAGCAGCTGTTATGCGTAATTGAAATGATTATAGATAGTTAGATTTGACATAGAGTGTTTCTTGCGGTGTCTACTTGAATCCAATTGTCTTGAGATTTTTTTCTGTTTTTTTTTTGTTACTTTAAAAATGAAAAATACAAAACTTTCAGAACTGTTAGTCCCTTTCCTACTTGTATGATAATACAAAACTAAAATTGAATTCTAGACTGATTATAATAATTGTGAGATTGAAAATTTTAGATTTGTGTGTATTGGAATTTTAATTATATCAAACACAAAAAGTACATCTAGTTTAAAATTAAATATTGTACAAATCGACAACCTTATTATTTTCGCAATCCAACAAAACGTTGAAGTTTGAACCTCGGCATTAGTTTTGGGCCAGGGGACAAATTATTTATGTACTTCTTGGAATTTTTTGCAATTTGCTGGGTTACACTGAGTTTTTTAGATAAATTTGAATGGAGAGAAAAGGTGCCTGAAATTTCAATCCACCTGCAGACGGGTAGGTTTTCATTAACCTATTAATTTAGTGAAACACAGCTTTCAGTAAACTTTTAGGACTCCTTATTGAAATTGAATTATTCGTAAAGGTCATTACTAAAAAAATCAAAAGGTAATCATTTATTTCCTAATACAAAATAAGTAATATTTAGGCATAAACTAATTTATTAATATCTAGCTAACAATTGAACAGAAAAGAAACTTCTTTGCATGTTATCCCAAACACATTTAATCAATGTGAATTCCTTTTGGAACAACTATGATCATCCTGGTTATAACATTCAGGTGTAGAAAGTTGTAATATGGAGTCATTAACAAATTCAATGGGTATTAAAAGGTTGAAAAATTCGTGAAAACAAGAATGTACTTGTTGGAAACATATTATATATTGACAATCTTATTTTGGCAAATACCGATGTCCAAACAATGAAATTAATATTAAATTTTTAATATAAATTTCATTGATTAAACATTTCCTTTCTTAATCATTGAGTAGAAGTATGATAAAACATTCAAGGTTTTATGATTAAATGAATATAAATAAAAATTACTAATGTTTTATATGACAAACAATCTATAAAAATAACTGGAAAGAATTTTATAATTTCAGTGTAATGCTAAATGTAGAACAATGCAGAGTTCCCGAGTAGAAAGATAAACATGAAGTCGTTAAGTGGCATTTCCTCTTTGCGGTCAAATGAAATGGAGCCAGCCACTCAAGAGATATTTTCTGGTTGGAAAATTCGTTTAGTGCTATTACACGGAACCAGTTATACCAAAGTTGCTAGGTATATAGTTATAACAACTAATTAACATTCATATGATGCTCGGCTTACTTTAATTAAGAACTATAGATCTCTCAAGTGTTGCAATTAAATGCTATACAGTATTAGTAAATTTGCTGCTCTATTTTGGAATCCTTCCATTGGAAAAATACAATAACAAACATTTTACTCGTTAAAGTCTAGGAGCCAAGAGCCAATTTCATAAACATGTAACTTTTCTTGAAATCGGTATATAGATTGTTCTTGAGAAATAAATAGTTTGCTAGTTGCACTAATTATGATGAAGTTCAATTCGTGAGGTAAGCAAAAGTAGTAAATTGATTATGTACGATAAAGGGAACATCATTTCGATCTTTAAAAAGCTACATAAACCCTTATACGCTAAAAATGTCTATGTTATTTATTGTACAAGTATAAGATGCTTCTAGAGTGTCTTGCATTGAAGGAATATATGTTGTTCATATTTCAATAAAAGAGCTATAATCCTTAAAAATTCCTTTTTTGCCCACTATAGTATAAATTTTAAAACAAATTTGTGTAGAGTATATTCATTGTAAATTTCTAAAGCTTAAATAATTTGGAGGACAGAGTTTGAAGTTGATTTTGTTTTAAATACACAACAGGGACATAAAGTACACATAGCATAAAATTGTAATTTCCACTAGTGATACGTATATCTGAATAAAATAACCCCATTTGGATGTGAATCTTATTAATAAGTTATATTGTTTCAGAATCTACTAATTTAAAACGTCTTTAGTTCAAATGAAAGGATATAATTCCTTGGGTGCATTTAGAGCAAATAATTAAATTAGAATTACATAAGTCATAAATTACAAAACTCTTATAATATTCAAACGTTCAGATGAGAGACTTCAAGTGAGAATGGGAGAATATCAAATTCCTCTATAACTTAATTCAGACGTCAGTTAACACATTCACTGCGGCAGATGACCGAGTGGGCTCACTGTTTTATTATAATACTTATCATCACTTAAGGTAGAGCAGTAGTGAAGGTGTGAACTACATGTATTATAGCTAGACAGTTATTATACAGTAGTAAATGACTTATTACATTTGGTGACATATAAATATATAAATGGATACCTTTAAATTAAATAATTGTTGTTTTTGAGGTACAGTGATCAGTTCAGTGCAAACACTGGACATTTGCTGCTTGATATGTATAGATAAAGTAACTAACAGTAATCTAGAGAGAGATCGTCTGAGCTTGCATGGCTAAGAAATCATGCCTCTTCACAACCTTTTCCAATTTAAACGCACAGCAAAGAACTTGATTGGATTTTAGAAATAAAACATTAAAATCACATAAACACTTTTTTGAAAAAAAAGTTATTTAATATTATATTACAATTAAATTAATATCCTGTGCTTAAAAAGTATGGTTTTAAAACTACTGAAATATTAATATATACCATAGTTGAATGTTTTTCAATTGGTAAAATAGTCTTTTAGACAGAAAATCAAGGGGGTAAATAAGTTTCAGTTTTATTACACTGTACCTTATTAGACTAAAACTCAGCAGATTTTAATGATCAACCACAACATAAGCATTAACATATTGGATCTAGTATTTGGTAACCGATAATTATGTTCATTACCTATATGTTTGATAACGTGCATTAAGGTTAAATTCCACAAATATAAATTATTTTATATCTAAAAGAATTAATAAACATTTGTTTATAACCAGTTGAAAAAATAAATGCGTTACAAGGTCAATATTATTTCATAGTACAACCATAAGCTGCTTCTCGTGAATCTACTATATATATATATATATATATATATATATATATATATATATATATATATATATATATATATATATATATACATATAAATGAATGTTTGCGTGTTTGTCCTTTATGGAATCGCAAAATATTAGACAGACCATTATGAAAATTTGTATGTATACGTATTTTTCCACGGAGAAGGTTTATAAGCTATGCTATTGATGTAACTCACCACCAAGCGACGCTGCAAAAGATAAAAGGTTTAAAAGTGCCTGCACACTATAAACTGCAATTACGAGATAGTTACGTATATTACATAGCCAAACACTATTTGAAGACGCTAAGTTATTATGTATATTTGTCTTTAAGATACATTTATGATTGAACTTAAAGTTTGAGTGTTAGACCACTTTATAATAAAGTACATGTACGTGCACAATGGTACGTGCACATCAATAAACAAAAACATATTTTCTTGATCGTGGCAACAAGGGAAACTCTACATCGGCGTTGTAAATATAATTCAATTAAACCAGAAGTCCACATACACGGGCAAAGCTTACGAAAAGCGTGCAAAGCCGCGGGAAACAGCTAGTATTTAATAAAATGTATAGTATCCTTCGTTTCCTATAATAATCATATTATAATAAAAACTCGTTTTGGGTTATTTTTCATAAACTAAAGGCCTTACTTCCTAAAATTATTCCAGAAACTTAAAAAAATATGTTTACTAACATTTAATTAGCAAAATACATTTTGTTTCATTAAATGAATAAACGATATTACAATTTGTTAATTCGAAGAAACTCTTAAAAATAAATATTACTTAACCGAAATAAATTTATTGCTTAGGAAAAGGAGTATTCTAATTCAAAGTGATTTCTGAGAAATAAATATATCAATGTTTATTTTTATTTACAATGCCATACTGAGCGAAATTAATGTTTGAACAGTTTATATAACTAAAAAAGATTGCAAACAAACCCACAACAAACAGCTTCGTTGCTCGGTCCACATAAAAAAGGCGCCACTTTAAATAGACGGCTTCATTTCAACTCGCAAAAAAAGAAAATACCGCTTAACAACTTCATGTTTATCTTTCCTCTCAGCTGAACTTGCATCAAACTTGAATCACATTGCTGAGGTGTTTCCACAGAATCGTTTAACTTGAGTTTCTTTGCGTTTAACCATTTGTATGTAAGACAAAACTTCAACAATTAATTGGAATAAGTTTAAATAACTAACTGTACTTGAGTATAGTTATGCGATTTGTAAACATGCTCGTAAACATATCAATAATAGAACATAATTGCTCATTTTAAGTGTTTTTTACAAATTAATTATTTCATTCCTCATGCTCGAAATGTAAAGTATGACAAATACGACAAAATATAAG
This sequence comes from Homalodisca vitripennis, assembly GCF_021130785.1. Taxonomy (NCBI): domain Eukaryota; kingdom Metazoa; phylum Arthropoda; class Insecta; order Hemiptera; family Cicadellidae; genus Homalodisca; species Homalodisca vitripennis. The sequence continues at coordinate 181,585,380 of NC_060209.1, read as the reverse complement.
AACTTTTGGTTGAAATAAGGAAGTTAGTTTTTGTAGTGAGAATCAGTTCAAAACAGTTAAACTTACTACGCTTATAAGAAACTTCATCATAGTTTAAACAGTTATGTATCAAAACTATAAATAATAACAATTTTACCACATGACGTAACTGACTTCGCTAAGGCTGAATGCTAAATTTAAAATTTACACGTCGGTTCATTTTCGAGATATTGTGTGGAGAGGGAGACATACAGAGATACAAAAATTTTCAGCCATTTGATGATAAGTTTCGCTAACGTTCCGCCAATATTTGTAATACTGATATCTAAATTCAAATATTATACTAGCCTACCGAGCAAATTCTTTTAACACTTAGGGATCCACCAACTCCAACAGTAAAAAAAAGAAAAGAAAAATACTCAATACAATTGGATTAAATTAGACACGGAAAGAAACACTCAAGGTCAAATCTAACTATATAATATATTCTTTTGAATCAAGCATAACAGCTGTAGTTTGAAAAACATGTCGAAACGTGCAGGTATTACTGGTAAATCCCAGTGGTGTCACGGGGATAGTGACAAACACTACTGAATGATAAATGCATGTTCCACTGGACAGAGATTTTAGACGTTGAAATATTAACGTATCCACTAATGAATATATTAAACACTGCACCAGCGTTTATTCCATAGACTGCGAAAGCAGCTTTTGTTCTTTCAATCCTGCAATCTCTGCATATAACATAGATAGATCCATGAGTAGCAACAGCTGTGTTCATTAACATTTCCAAAAAGTAAAAACAACCGCAAGAACAGTTTTATAAGTTTTAAACATAAATTATGCATAAGTCATTACCAAAAAAATTAATTTTACAATTTTGAGATTGGAAAATACATTTTATGTTAAATTAACAAAATTTTAAAAATAACTTCCTGAATACAAAAGATTAGGAATTTTTCATCACTATACGTGGTTACTAGCATAATTATATGTGGCTATGAATTATACTTGGCAAAATATATTATAAACCTAAAACCGTTGCACCATCGAACACTTTTTATCCAACCCCTTCGATTAACTAACACCTTTTTATCTTTATGACTATTCAGGAATGTTTGGTGATTTTTTGGATAATACTTACTGTATATACCCTTCAATTATCACATTTATGTGATTCTGACAAGCATTAACTAATGCACAATCATCTGCATACATACTTGATAGAAAACATATTACACTGGCAGTGTACATACATTTCAAAGTCACTAATATAAACTATTGGAAACTTCATGGAAAAAAATGTTGAGCGTTGATATTTTGGAGTCACACATTGTTTCAAATACAAGGGTTTAGGGGCTAGACTTGATCAGTAATAATAAAGGAAACATGTTTTTAAAGACACCCTTAAATTTCAGGAACGCCTTATAAATTTTTGCATTAATAAACGAACTATAAGAAAATAGCAACTTGTAAAATCTGTTTTTGAATATCTTTCGCTACGCTGGTGGAGACTCCTAGAAGGTCTGAGTGTACAGCAATAAATTTCACTATGAAGAAGCCGACACATAGATCCTGAACTTTCCTTACCAGGCCTTACTGGTCAAAACGGACAGATTGTTCCAAAAGGAAAGGTTGGCGGAGGTCGACCGTATTGTTCTACACTAGACATGAGCCTTAAGGCACCAAAGACAACAACTCGTGTAGCATGCTATCGCTTGCTTCAGTTTAAGTCAATGGTCCTCTGATATGTATTGGGAAGTTCAAGGTTCTTGATTCAAGAAAGAAAATACTATCCCTCAATTTATGTGATAATATTTTAGCTTTTAAGTTTAACGATGATTAGATGATACGTGTGAATCGAGGTTACAATACTACTGATTAATGATATGATGTAATGTACTTAATCAAATTATATATTTCACAAAACAGTGTCAATAATTTTGTTAATGACCACTTGTTGCAGGCCAAGCTACTTTACAGTTACATGCAGAGTTTGAAATCTATTGACCACTCTACTCTCGCGACGTCTGGTGGACAAAAATAACGCTCAGAAAATGTCGTTGAATGAATATGCATCATTGAAGTCATCGCTTTTTATGTAAAAATAAAGGTTAATGACAACTTTAAAGTATACGGATGACATCTTTATCAATATATTCTGCCACATGAAACATTCACATTTTTGTTCATTAACACATATTTCTTAGTACGTTTTAAATAATACAAGTTGTGGTGAGCTATAGAAGGTGCTGGAATCAAATCTTATCACCGGCGAAGATTCTATTCTATTTTTTTCTCTCAACTACATGAATGAAAAGTTTATATGTTCAAATCTCCAAATGACTGTATCAGTTTTGTTATGAATTTACTTATTAAATATTATTATTATATAATCTGATTACCCATATCATCAATTTAAGAGTATTTACTAATACCCATCAAAAGTCCATGAACTCAGTATCCTTATGTAGAAATGAAGCTTCATGATCAAAAAAGTCTAGTGATCAATACGTTATCGAGTTAACGTGCGGACAGGCAGATATGCAATGATAATAATTTTCAAAAATAGTGTAATAATTAATAAATTTTTGACTCCTTTTAAACATTTTTGTCTCCATATACGAAGATAAAATATTACTAGTGTTAATACTGTAAATAGTGTAGAGTTAAAACTGCATCTACATCTCAATTTTAAGATGCATAGTTTAGTGTTCGGTCATCGAAATCGCATAATTTCTTATCTGAAAAAGCGTATACCTAATGTAAATTAGACAATGCTACAATAGTCTGGTTCAGTATTATCATGGTGAAAGCTATAATAGGTAGCGCGAAGACATGCACATACAGATATATTATTTACTTGAGATTTTAATTCATTATTAAACGAACAAATGTATTTCAAATTATCATAGTGAAATATAATACAGTAGTAATAATTTATTTCAAATAAATTGCATTATGAATATAACATACTTCGGTTAGATCCTCAAATTCATTTTGTTATTTCATATACATTTTAAAAAATTAATTACGATTGTTTAATATATAGACAATAGATAAATGTATACAAATTAAGCAAATTTTATAATTAAAATAAAAAAAATATATATATTTCTATATATTTCAAGAGAATTGTGGTTATTGCACATCGTGTTAAATAATTTAGTTAATGAATGTAAAATAAATTTAACTGTAGACTAATTTCATTCACCAAATCAGACACTATATAAGCCTCGTATTTTTACGGAAGGACAACATCGCTCAGTCTAGACATGGCGGAATGAAGTGATAAAACATCCAATAAAACTGCAGTAAACTGTATTGTTAGAAGGTCGTTAAATGTTTATTATGCCCAGGAATTAAGAGGAGCTGCCGAACTTGATTTGCTGAAGTTATGCTTCTCAGGGTGTTTTATTTCCCTCAAAGTTTTACTTCCTGCAATATTAATATTGTCTTATCTTACCTAGGCTTCTTCCCTCGCTGGATTTTAGCGAATCCTATCACTGGAGACATTTGGAAAATCTTGAATTAAACGACACATAGACTTGAAGTTTTGTATGGAGGTTCAATTCTATATTAGCTATACTGAGTTTAATGATGGTGCATGCTACTACATAAGATTTGGCTGAGCGTTATCAAACACTTTTAAATTGGTCTTATAGGTAATCACGCAGTAAAACTAAAACAAATAGAGTGGAAGGTAAATGTTTATAGACGGTAAGAAGATTTAGTTTCAGCGCTCTTCTTTATATTTTCCTATCTGCCTACAGAACATCTCAGGGATAAACTTAGTTATAGATCAGAAATTTTGCATACCATATTAGCAACTGCTAGGTTGAAAGATAAGGGCGTGCAGCGTACTTCGTCAACCGACACCATTGTGATGTCTTCTAGAGTTTACTACATAAGTGTTTATGTATAGTATATAGAGTACACCAAGGATATGTTTGAAAGATGCCACAGTGCAATGTATTGCGTCAACCATCACTGTTATGACGTCACATCAAATCTACTACATAAGTTTTTGTAATGGACACAGATTACCCGACGAATATTTTTAATATTTTAGAGATGAAGAGTTAGTACGGTTTGGGCAAGGATCAGACGCTAATGTTTTTATATTTTCTTGTGTGAACGTCACCAAGTAATGTTTGTGTGATGGTACTTGTGAGATGGTTTAGATCACGTATACGATACTTTATCAAGGCGCTAAGATAATACTTCTTAGCGTGCTTGTTTTATCAAATGTTATAACATTGATTTAGTTCTATGCTTATGTATCAAGACACATCTCAGTGGAAAATAAATAAAGCAAGAGAAGATTTTTTAGATTATTTGAGAGTAGAAATTATTATCATCATAAGAAAAAAGTCTAGTGCTAACATTTGAGGAGTGCATCAATCCTTAGTGCTGCGGCATAGTTTTATATTTCAAAATAAACTATTTCATAATTTTGGGAAAGTAGTTAAGTTGTGATCTGTGATGTTTTGTGTTGTTAGGTAAAATTATAAAGGATCACAACTTAAAAGTAAGGAAATTTCTAACAATTTGGTGCACATTTACCTTTCTCCTTTTACATATATCATAAAAGGCGAATGGTATTTGTAAATGTTGATAATTTAGGTTATTTTATAAAACAAATACTTTTGCAATACGTGTGAGTTGTTCGAAATATCACAGAGAAAGAACGCTAAATTGCAAAAGGCGTTCAACTTCTCAAGTTTAGATGTTACTTTCCTTCATATCTTCAAGTAATTTTTGACGTCGAGTATACAAGGTAAATGACGTGTGTGAAATGATGTTGATGATAGAGCCACAGCTGTGAGGCGGAAAGATAACGCTTTGCAGCGCTGAGTATTTCTCCCACTATTAAGATTATTATTATTTATTCATGACGTTTTAAATGTTTATGTTAGTTATAACATATAACGGAAATGTTTTACTTGGTAAATCAATGCCTTAAACACACATATAAAACAGATAATTAGTAATACAATTTATATTTATTGTCTAAGCATTGATGTAGTTTACATATTTTCACTATCAATGTACTGTTTCGTTAAGGTAATTAAATGGCATGAGCATTTGGTACTGATGTTATATACTATATCAAGTTATAATCACGGAAATATTCAATTATGCTGTGCCAAACATGGCATATGCTATTTACAATGTTACGTCTCCTAACCATTATTGCGCTAAAGTAGAGAAAGGTAGGTGTAAAATGTTTATACTTATAGCAATTAAGTATAATTTGTTAATACTTTGATATGTATATATTAACAAAGTATAATCTTATTTTACTAGCACATTGTACAAAGTGGGTCAGCTATGGTGTCCTAAACTTATATTAGTAGAATTGTTAAACTATAACAAAAATACAAAATGCAACACTCCACATGCAAGGGGAACTATTTAAAATATTTTAATCAAAATTTAGGAAAAAGGTGGCCAAAACTGGACTTCTCATGTTCTATTGCTATTGTTATTTGACAGAAACATAATGGTGAAATTTGGTTTCAAAACCTTTTACTTTTTCGAATTGGTGGACCAAAAATTAGAATATTTGGGGTTTTAACAGGTTGACTGCCATGAGTACCATATTGGTACTCACTCCACCTTTTTGTGGAGCCATGAGTACCAATATGGTACTCAGTAATTGGAAATTACAGCTGATTAAAGATTGAGTTATTTTATTAATATTGTAAACTATAACCTTGAAATAATGTTTATGTTTTTAATAAAGGGTAATTTTAACTAATAAATATCTTAGCAAGGGAAATTTGATTTTGAAACAAGATCAAGTTGGCAATTGTTACAAATCATGTTTTCATTAGCTAGTCACCAAACTTGACGTGTGTTAGCATTTCTGCTCAAGTTATTTTTAGTAAATATGGAAGACGATAATGACGAATACATACTTCAGTTATTAGATGAAAGTTTTAGAAGTGGTGAAGGTGATGAATTAGGTTACAAACAGTGACAATTTAGTTGAGATTTTTGATGATGATTCCGATGCTGACCCAGATTTTGTTGTGAGTGAACATGATAGTGTTAGTGATGGCGATATCGAAATCAGTCAGCCCGGTCCAAAGCACATCTACAAAGCGTAAGATATTTTCAAGTACACAAAGAAACATTTATCTCATAAGAAAACCTAGGTTATGTGTTCATAACCAACAGGACAAAACAATTACTTTGGATTCTCAAAATACATCAGATAATCAATCATGGAAACCTGTAGACTCAACTTTTTAATGTTTATCCCTATAATTCAGAAAATGAGGCTGTAGGAATCAATCCGGATATTATTGATTCTATGTCTAATTGTTCGCCTATTGATTTTTTTTCAGCTGTTTTTGGACGAGGAAGTGTTGTCATTACTAGTAACAGAAAACAAATCGATATGCCCAACAGTGTTTAAAAATAGCTTTTAGTCCTCATTTCAGATTGGCAAAGTGGACAGATTGTACAGTGGAAGAAATGAAAAACTTTATATGCATCTTGATAATGATGGGTCTGCAACAATTGCCGAGCCTAGCCCATTACTGGCGACAAGACGACATGTACATCAGCCGCATTCCTGAAATAATGTCAAGGAATAGGTTTGAGCTCCTTTTGAGGACGTTTCATTTTTCGGACAATGAAACAGTGCAGCAAGGTGATAGGCTGAGTAAAGTATCTAATTTAGTCACAATTTTGAATGAAAAATTTAAAATGTATCTTTCACCGAAAGATAAGATTTGTATTGATGTATCTGTAGTTCCACTTCTAGGGCGGCTAATATTTCGTCAATATTTAAAAAACAAACGCCACAGATATGGTGTTCACATTTTCAAACTTTGTGTTGAAGGAGGCTACACTCTCCAATACAAAATATATTCCGGTAAGGAAAAAGAACCTATAAAGGACGTTTCATCAAAGGTTGTCATGGAACTAATGGAGCCTTACCTAAATTTTGGCCGAACTGTGTATACGGACAATTGGTATACTAGTGTCCCACTGGCAAGAACACTAGGAGAAAACAAAACTCACCTAGTTGGAAAACTCTCAGGAAAAAATAGAAAAGAAATTCCGAAAGACGTAGTGAAAGCAAAATTGAAAAAAAGGGGAGATTTTAGCTAAAAAAGAATGAGGACAATATTGCTGTCCTAAAATGGAAGACAAAAAAGAGACGTTTTAATGCTCTCTACAAAACATGGAGCTGACATGCAAGAGGTTGATGTGAGAGGTGTCAAAAAGAAAAAACAAACCTGTTGTAACAATTGACTTACAATAACGCAAAATCTTATATTGATTACTGAGATCAAATGGGCTCTTATGGAACTCCACTCAGACGATCAGTGAAGTGGTATAGAAAAAATTGCCATAGATCTTTTGCTGACAACTTCTGTTATAAATGCTTTGTATTTATTCAAAACTGTAACAGGTTATACCAATGAAAATTACTGAGTTCAAAGAAAGTTTATGTAAAGAACTGAAGAAAAAATCAGCCTTAGTTTTAGTGGAACCTCAGCAGCGGCAACATACTTTGACTAAACAAAACACACGAAGTAAATGCACCAAATGCTATCAAATGAACTGCAAAGAAGGAGGTAGGGAGTTAGCGCAGAAGAAAACAAAAAAGGTGTTATACTAAATGCCAACAATGTGAAATCTTCCTGTGCAAAGACTGCTTTTACATTCAGCACACACCAAAAGTAAAATAAAGGACCATAACTTCATTAACCAATTATAACATTTTGTGAACTTTACTCTTTGTTTGTCTGTTTGCTAAATAGTAATAAAAGATTGTATTTTATCCATAGATGACCTAAAAATTGTATTATAATTTTTTTAGAAGTTTAATATTGCGTCATTTTAATTATCCTACCTCAAGTAACACATTTTTATTTATATTTATATATATTCAAAATATAGTTAAACAATTCAGTAAATCAAGACTGCAAGAGAGGCCACGAGTACCACTTTGGTACTCATGGCACAACGAGAGGCCGTGAGTACCACTTTGGTACTCACATGTTTTTTATTTAAAATTTGTAAAATGATTAATGAAACTTCATTATTATTTGTTTTTAAAGCCAAATATACAAAAATATTAAAAAATTTAACAATAAAAAAATTTTGGCCCCAGTGGTCAGATACCTTAAATCAGTATGGCAGTCAACCTGTTAAGTAAAACCAGGTATTTTCTACAAATTTAAAACAAAAATAGTGTAAACCTATCATATTCTTGACTTGCAATACATTACCTTTAAAGTGGTGTGCTACATAAACACATTTAATAAGATTTGCCCACTCCCAAAAATAAATAATGAAAGGCTTTGAATAGGCTTGGCTCATAAAAGGTAAAAGGAACATAATGTATCTCATTGTAATTGTTTTTGAAAAGGAAATATCTCTTTATTTTCCATGTGTCCCTCTCTCTAACCATTTTTATAGGATAAAGTTTTAATGTGAAGTGAAAACATATTTAGTATTATAACTATGACCAACTATGATCCAGTCTGCCAGTTTCTCAAAGATTTGATAGTAACTTCTTTGTTGATATAAATAATAATAAGATTATAACCGAAACTGATGGTCAACAAGAGTGATACCGCCATCATGTACTGACTTCTTCAAGTAGTCATTAGTATAAGAATTTGAGATACGAATATTGCAGTAAAGAATACAGGGTAAATGCTGGGTTTTAAATTGTAGTCGTGATAAGAAAAAGTTATTAGCAAGGAGTAGTAACAAACAACGCGGGAGTCTGCTGCTAATGTCTTAATTTATATTTCACATCACAACCCACCAGGTTCTCTGAAGACGCTGCAAAACGATTGAAACTTTTAAATGGATTATTAGATATATTAGATTTTATTTCCCTCTTACACTTCCATATTATTGTAGTCATAAGGAAAACACAGTAAATACGCTGAAGAGTAACAGAATTTAAATTTGTATAGTGCTAAAACAATTTCATAACGACTACTAAGAATAGCTTTTAGGCCTTATCAGTGAAACAGTCTGAGTCAAACGTCTTATCACTCTTAAGATAACGGACCACAAAGATATGTTTTTATATACAGAAACACATATTGGGGCATCCAAAAGTCAGTGGCCAACCCTGTCATTTCTAGACGGTTTTACGAATTAAAATACAAATTTGGTCGCCCTAACATTTTTCAATAAGCCGAAAATTGGGTCCCATTGACCTACAAAAACCCTCAAATGTTTATTTCAATTGGTCAAACCAAAAATCAATTTATAATATTTTGTACCTCTCTCAGGCATTTGTAACCAGCCCCTATGTTATGATAATCTTTTATGCGATGAAATTCGGCGTAATCTCCAGATTAATAAAACACCCAATTAATTGTATATGTGTGGGTTGTACCACCCAAACATAAGTGCACAAAAAATTAAAACATTTCAATACATATGACACATCTTAAAAAAAATTGTAAATGCTCTATGATCATAATATGCGAAAAATGTTTAAAAACTAAACACTATCCAAAACTTACCCTTCCAAGCAAATAGCACTTAAGTACAAAATATTTGTAAATGGAAATTATTTAGGTAGTTTCAAAACACTGTAGTGTTTCACTAAAGTGAGTTTTCAAATGAAAACTTAAATTTCAAGTGTCTTTTTAGTTAAAATTGACTAAATTAAAATATTGTTGTAGATTGGAGAGAACACTATAATACTGTTAGTTAGAAATATGCAAGATTAAGCTTTTAATTATGTTACAGGCTTTTAATTGCATATTTACTGTGATGCAATAGGTAACATTTCCATTACATTAAATTATATTTCATTAATGTGTGACTTAGAATATGTTGGTACTCACTTTAATCATCTTAATGCTTTTTATCTTTCGTCGGATAAGCATTTATATATTTGTTATATTCAGTTAATAGAGGATATACACAATTTATATTTATTGATTTTCTATACTTTAAATGCTGTTGTGTATTATATTTTATTGTAAGATATTATTTTGAATTTTAACAGAGTGAGCGCACAGATTATTCTAAGGTTCCGTACTCATAAAAATATCTTTTGAGAACATTTCACTGAAAAACAGGTTGACTGGGCTATAATCGTATTGCAAGTCAATACTTGAAAACAACTGTTTGACAATAATGTCAGTCGCGGAGTAATATTTTATATTTGCGGCATATTTTGTTGAAATAATTTATTTAAGTTGTTTTTTCTTTTTTAATATCCGACAAAAAAAGATATACCAGACAGTGATATTTGTTCTTCACTGTCTGGGCGTGTGCGAAGCCTATCACTCTTGGGGCTAAAAAATGTAATGTCTGCCTTTCGCTCCGTCACATTTGTCCGCACTATATCTCAAAAACGAATTAACCTGTAGACTTGAAATTTATTTTCTTTTAAATATGAGAAACACTGAGTTCAATGATGTGTCATTCCATGGTAATTGGCTTCGCGTTAGCAAAAATTTTAAAATTGGTATTAGGAACCGTGATAATAGTGAAAAAATAGCAGAATATATATATATATATATATATATATATATATATATATATATATATATATATATATATATATATATATATATACAAAAACTGTTTGCAAGCATATGAGATTATAACAGAATATATTATTTTACAGTGTTATTTATAGATTTAAGACAAAAAAATAATTTAATTTGAAAAGATCTTATTTCAGCGTACCCTTACTAGTAACGGATTATTTATTTATTACTTAAAAATTGCAATGAAATCTAATTTAATGAAAAAAATAATGAATGTACGAGTGAGAATGACTTTATCTGTATTCATTAAAAATTTTCGTTAAACATTTATACATAGACTAGAATTAGTTATATGAGTGTACATGTCGAAACATGAAAGTTTGCTGAGCGTCATTGAAGCATTTAGTAGGCTAACATAACTTATTTTTACTGAAACCTTGGTGAATCATGTTACGCGCCACTCAGTGTAGCGTGTTCTTGCCATGTTATACAAGAAATGTGTTCTCACTAATTTAGAAGGTAGGATATTTAAATTTTTTAAGCTTCTTATTTTTGTTTATTTATTCAGTAAAAACTAATTTTCCTCCTTCATAATATTCAAAACCAATTTTTACTTATAAAATAAAAACATTTAACTGTAGCGATTGGTAGATATCAAAATGTTCTGAGATAGAGAGTGAAGCTACTCTATATATTTTTCAGAATCACTAAAAAACATTCAACAAAGAATAGAAACTGTGGCGATTGAGCATTCATAGAGCGCGCCACCAACAATGCACCACGTGACCTGAGTACCCGAGCGGGATGTGGTCCTCCTCTTTTCTCTCTACAGTGCTGAGCGGCGCGTGGTGCTTGAATAAATCTGACGCAATAGTCAATGCTTAGAGACCATAGGAGCTACTTTAATTTGAACTAATACCAACACCACGTGTATAACTAATATTATATGATGTATACTTTTAGTATAAGTTTGTTTACGGCGTCTTCTTTCACACTCACACACTTTAATGATATTAATATTTTCGGTTCCTTATTTACTACAAAGAGGTACGATGCTATTACTTTACTTCTCAAAACTAAAATAGGTTGCAGTATGAATCAACTCTAACAGATGAAACCTGAAAATATGCTTACAAGAGTTTATAATTGATTTATTTTTTACATCATATTGACCGCTAACAAAATAAATGATATGGATCGTAATCACAACGAAATAAACATATACTGTAAACAGTATCCATAATATTAACTATTTTCTCCTAAGACTAGAAATTATGTAACAATGTTGGCGCAACATCGTGTACTGCAGTTCATAACGCGTTTTATGTAATTTGAATATAATTTTACTTTCAATTGGCCGCAATATAAATACATCGAGACTTTCCTTAAATATAAATTTGAGTCCTTTTGTTAATTTTGTGAAACTTAGAGTGCACTTTATTGTAGAAAAGACATTGACTTTACAGTTTTAAGTACAGTTCTTTAAATTACAATGGAAAGTTCTCAGTTACGGTTAACAACGTTAATTAAGAATGTACTCCGGAATCCTATACGTGCACTACATTTTATACCTAGCATTCATAAGTAAAATATTGTGTTTCGCTCAAAAACTAATTAAAACTTTTTATTTCTCTTTTAAGTATGAAATGTTTTCATTATATTAAAATTCAGCAAAAAGGTAATTGCTATTATTACAATTATTATTATTATTTATTTATGTAGTTCATAAGAAATTGATTGAGTAACGAGTCATAGAAGTTCTTGAGTTTTGAATTATTATACTTTATTAGTAAGTAAATTGGAGCTAAATTTCACATCCATAAACTCAAATTTTACATTTAGTTATTTAAATTGGGAAATGTTTTTCATTACGGGTTTGAAGATACTTTTTATAAGGATGTTGAAGAAATGCCTATGCTAAGATTATATTTTATCCAATAAAGTCCAAATACATTCAGTGTTCTCTAACGTTAAATATCGGGAATTTCGAAAACAGAAGATGTTTCTAGTAAAATGTTGTTATTTGGAATAATAATTGGTCACTTTTATTCGCGAGATACTAAATTATCGTTTAAACGTATTAATTTAATATTTTTGTGAATCATATAAACCGCTTTATTAAAACGTCATACTCATTATTCAGCAGATACAAGTGAGTTGACTTATTATTTTAAATATAGTAAACTATACTAAACCAATAATTAGTTAATTTCATAGTTAAAAGAAATTTTACGCTTTTCATTAAAATTGCTTTTTCTTGAAGGAAAATGTTATACAACCCGGAGTCAATTAATCTAATCACCGTATTTATTGTGTACAGAATAATGTTTTTCCAATCAATATTAGTCCAAACTGCTTTCTAATTATTTATTGTGTGTACACTTCCACGATTACGGACCAATAATCTAATGCACAGGCTTCGCTTAAGCTCTGACGATAATAACTTTTAGTTATTTACCAGTTTATTGTTTTCAATAATGCCTCAACTGTGTGGGGTTTTTTCAGAAGAGAATGTCTATAACTGTAATTACTGAACTTAATTTTAACGAAGTGACGATATTGTTACGACTCATATTTAGTACGTCAATACGGCTAGAATGAATTGCCACAATCCTTCGAAATACTCGATAAAACCAAAAGTAAAGATACGTTCAATCCATCAAGCTACGCACACGCTTGGGCACAATAGCAACTTTAATCACAGGCAAGCTTTACGGTGACAATGCGTGATTGATGGAAATCGATATGAGGCTTTTAGTGATCGTGTCCTCTACCCTGAATTACCTGTAATGTTGACAAGCGTGGATTGTGGTTATCGGGAAGTTGTCTTCAACACCGGTAAAACTACTCACACGGCAGCTTTGTATGCTTTTAGTGATCGTGTCCTCTACCCTGAATTACCTGTAATGTTGACAAGCGTGGATTGTGGTTATCGGGACGTTGTCTTCAACACCGGTAAGCTACTCACACGACAGCTTTGTATGCTTTTAGCGATCCTCGTTATGTGAAACAAGCCACATATTTCCGAAAGAATAAAGGGATAGTCTCAGATCGTTATAAAATAGCCTCAGTCCATTTATTAAAATACTAAAGTTGTAACTAAACAATACATAATAATTCCCTTTGTTGTTTGTTGTTGGCTGAGCGGTAGCGAAGCAATATGGGAAAATTTCAACTCTGCAAGTCTGTATGCCTATTAATGTTCTCCAAAACGAACTTACCTGTATATTTGAAATTTTGCATGAAGATTATTTTTATATACGCAAAATCCAGTTTGATAATAATACATGTTACTCGATAGGATTTGGCTAAGCGTTAGCAAATATTTTTAAGTTGGAACAAATCATAGAATTCTTATGTATTTTTTCCAACGGTTAGCCTGACCCAATGGAGTAACTTGCACTATCCTCAAAATTGATGTTCCCTATATAGTAGAAATGTAGGTTCATGCCAAATTCCAAGTCTAGAAGACATTCGTTTCTGACATATCGAGCGTACAGACAGATAGACAAAGAATAAAAACGGAAATAAATTTTACAGTTTTTCGAGTGATAGGCTTCTCAAAGATTCATTTGAAAACAAACCAAGTATATTGTTAATTATTCGTTTCTTATTTTGTTATTATTGGTGTTGTTTTCTATTAATTTATAATAAATTATTAGTCCGTATAATTTATTATTAATTGATGTGTAAATTGATCATCACTATATGTATAATTCTGTAGTTACTATTTATCACTGGTGTATTAAAATGTTTGTACCCGATCTCTCCTATATATCATTTATGATCTACTTCGAGATTGTAATCATGGTTACAGTAATTTGTATTACTTTTTTAGTTAATAACTATAATTAATACTCGTACTTTCCTGGCGGAAATAGTTTTAAACCATATTTAAAAATTTGGACATTATTGCTTTTTGCCTTTTTTAGTTTGAATATTTTTAATTTGAAATTTTTAGCGTTTAATTATTATACGTCTCCTAACTGAGCAACATCAAAATCTTCTATGCTTAAAATCTATGAATAAAATATTCTTTACCTCAATACTTGACAACCGGACTAGAAACTGCCTGTTGGGTTCAAGTCAGTTACGAATTCCGTGATCGTTAATAACACTATCGATAATATAATCGAACACACACGTTTGGTTAAGCACACTTCGTCCGTTTAGATTGTAAGATAGCTGTTGGCAGATGATAATGTAATCATATTTTAGATCGACAAACGGCAACCGGTAATAATGGGCTGTTCGCATGACACGATCGCCTACGCGTCGCTCATCGTACATCGTCAATCATCGACAATTCATCGTTCTCCGCTGATATGTTTGTATGGTGATTAATCGATTCATTTGTCTCCCTATATCACCTTTATTGTGTATTACTGGCGACATTGTGTTTCCGCTGCAGGCCAGACAAAATAAACCTTATCGACGTCACAAAAGATCGGAGCTGCTTTTATTCATACTCGTGTTAGCATTATGAAAACAAAATATGGCTTATTTGAAATAAATTGTACCAGATAAACCACAAAAGATCGGATTATTTTAGCTATAAATGCAGTGACAATTAATACCTATGTGGTAGATTGTTTTAAGGCCACGTCTTAGGTAGAATTTCAGAAAACATCGTTATTTCGTTTCATAATAACAGCTGTTTAAACTTTAAAAACATTCAGAACTCCACTATTTAGGTAGCTGCAGGAAAAGTGATAATTCAAGTATTGTCAAAGAATTGTTTATAAAATTTCCTAAACATTCTGTTATAAACATGTTTAATTCTTTAATGATTTTAGAGATATTTAATACGTTTGACCTCTATGAGAATAGTTCATTTTGTTTTTGAGACTAGTAATCCTCTTTTGTAGGTACTATAAATCTATCTACTTCTTCCGACTCAGCCCTCTGGCAATTAATTATAACACAACACAATATTTTGATAATGAAATAGATATCTTCAAATGCTACAAAACCAGAAACGACCGATAAGGAGTTGACACTATTTACATGTTTGGAGAAAACATTCTACGAGTATCTCGATCCCGGTACATATGCTTTTAAAAGTCTTGCACAACCATCTGAATATCTGCCGATTGTAAATTTAAGATATGTCCTGTATGTAAACAATATAAACGTAGTCTACGTATTGTTTGTTTAGTTTTAAAGTTTAAACACTGAATTATTGATAATGAAATAGGTATATTCACCTGCATCAAATCCAAAAACAACCTATAAGATGTTGACACAACTTAGATGTTTTGGAGACAACATTACATCATCAGACTACAGCATAACGTTGAATCCGGAAATGGCTTCGTTTTTCTTGTTAAAATTGTGAACACAAGATATAAAACAAAACAAAAACGTTTGCATTCAAATTGTTTTGGAATATATTTACAAAATCAACATAAACCCGACATGAACAGTTTTCGGTAAACCTAGGTTACGCAACGCCCAATTAGAATTACGTAACATGTCGTCTAATTGTTGGCTAACATAACGCGCATTGTTGTTGTAATCTGTAAATACATCCCTACAACGTTTTAATACATCATCACTGTAACTGAGTAAACTTGAAAAATGTTTTTGTTGTGTTTTGTGTGTTATGTTGCGAGGTTTTAACTAGGAAACGAAGCCATTCGGCGGATTCGACGTTCTACTATAGTGTGATAATGGAATGTTATCTCCTTAAATCAATTGTTTTCGGATTTGATAAAGTTCAGGATACTTAATGTACAGTAAAATTAATCCAAAATTGGCGTATACCAATAAATTTGAACTCTTTAGCATACGCAAACATCTCCAATAGACATAACTTACACAATTTAGTAATACGTAAGCAATTCTGTAATGACACTGATTGTTTACCGTTGGATATTGTGGAAACAAGTGGATTATAATACATTTAGAATAATTAAAGAATATCATTATCAATTGGAAATAACTTTTATAACATTACAAAAGCCATTCTATGTCTTTTGAATGCATGAAAATGGTAAAATTAAAATATAACTTTTCAGTAAATTCACATGCAAAATGTAAAGTGATAAAATCTAAACTTGATTAATAAATGTTTATTATCATCCTAATCGGTGGTTTTTTTTCAAGAAATTGTTTTTAAAAACTAAGCGATGTAAAATATAGTAATTTATTTTGATACAGTAGTTCTAACATTTAGTCAGTGTATAAAAATAGACTGATTACGTATTCATTATTAATTAAATCAAAACTGTTATTCAATTGCGTTAAAATGACTATATTTATGAATAGCATTTTTCTTACAGTTAGCGAAAAAGTATTTTATCAAATAGGATTATTCTTACACTGTGAAATAACAATGATCATAAGTACAGAATCTTAAGAAAATTAATGATCAAATCACACAGTTTCTAAATATGAACATTTATGTCATGTTTGTCACCTTCAATAATATTAAATTATGTAGAAATCTTAGATATATGTACGACTGACACAGTAAGACTGCAGAGATCTTATTAACAACATACGATAGAAATGTCTTATGTTGTTACATTTTAGTTAGACAGTTTAATTACAAATACAAAGCTACCAAGTTTAAGAACATCTATTGATATATAAGGTAGATAATTCACTTTAAAAAAGCCGAGTTCTAACCCAAGACCATGTAATTATATATGACTGCACTGTTAATGCGTCACAAAAATCAAATGTTTTAATTTTAGCGGATTAAATCACCTAATATGATATAACATAACATATATTCAGGTTAATTTTGGTTCTTGAATAATATCTGATAAGTTTGGTACAGTTTTGAGTCCCCCTTTATATCTCTCTGATTATTTCATCAGAGATAGACGAAATATCTAACTATAATTACTTATGAAAACGTTGAAAAACAGTATGATATACGAGACGAGTTAGAGAACCCTCCAGGTACAGGTATTGACGTTTTCTCACAATGGAGCGAGCGAACGAACCCTCCTGTAGGGGAGAAAGGCGAGTCAAATACATATGAAACTGTGGACCAATATTACTGCACTGTACCTGCCACGGGAAACTTGCTACTTCACTGACCATTAGTACTTTGGTGTCTCACTAATGGTCCAACTTCTACGTCACAAATGGCTCCAATAGCTTTAACCAACGACGGTTAACCAGTGGTTACGCCACAACTATAGATAGATAGAACTGTCATTTGTCTCCACAAATGTGCAAAAACTAACCTTCTCCCCCAAGTAGAAGTGCAATAACTAATAACTATACATTTAATGTATTTTAGTGAACTTTTATATAATATTGAAAAACTGTCAAATAAAACATTGATTTAAACGTCAGTTTCCAGAAATGTTTTCAATTGTTGAAATAAATATGTATTTTACTTCATAATTATAACTATATACCATTTATCAACATGCCACATAATAATATTGCATACAAAACACCAAACTCTGTCTAGAGTCTGTAATAGATGGTTAATTAGGCATAATTGTACTAAAACCTTTTAACGCTTATTTGAAATTACCTGGTCTCCATATTACTCGCAGTTTAATAATGTATAACAACTAAACGCCATCTTGATGCCTTTTCATGATGGTGTCAATGTTTGATGAAGTGTATTTTCAAATTATTTATTCGTTTTAATAATAAATATCGTCCTTATGTTTTATTACGAAATGTTGTAGTACAATATATTACATTTTTGTATCAATGCTAATGACATGTAATATTTGTTAGAATATACGTAACTGAAGAATACTCCAGTATACTCATTATGTTAAATGATACTATTTATGTTTGAAAATTAACATCACTATTAAAGGATGTTTTGATTATTTATTTAATTTACACAAATTAAAATTTTACGCTAGAATTAGATACGGTTCACAAAGGTAATGTTTAATCAACTTGAAAAATATTTTAATTTTCTAATACAAATAAACGCCTTTCTATTAAAAACTAATACCTAACATCCTCCCTGGTTGAGAAATAAGCAATGCAAGTGAAATGAGGCAAATCAATGAATATAGAATATTTAATAGATTCAGATAAGATGAGTACTGACATAAACATAATGTTTACTATTATAATACAGGCGTGTCCAAGTTATTATATTAGGCGCAAAATAGTGATACCCCAATACTAATTTTAACGAGAGTGAGAATTTATTAACATACATGGAGAAATCTTAGACAGTGCTACAAAAACAGCAGATGCTGTAGGTGAAGGGGTTCTGGAGTCCATAGACCACGGAATCTCGAAGACGAAAAAAAAGATGTAGTGGGCTAGACAAGCAGAGGCTCAAGTACTCAAGAGACCCAGGAGATCGTGTCTTTCAGAGGTCAGAGCTCTATTAGCATGTCCTTGTCTGGGAGAAATAAAATTATCAGAAAAGGTAATGAATTATTGGTCAGTCTGCTGCGTCACCAAAATCCGATGCAACATTCCATACAAATTGTACTTCGACTTTTCTGTAAATATAAAACCGTTCCACCAATACATATTACCCTGGTAGTTAAACCAAGTGATAGGAAACCAGGTAATTTCATTCATAATTTTAATTATAAACCTAAGCGAAATTGTTGACCAAGTGATCGAAAACATTACACTTTAGTCTTTGAATCACTTTAACTATATTTAGAACCATTTGTGATAAATTATTTCAAATTCGGTGTCCATATATGCTCTAGTACATCAAAACTCACATTATTTTGAAAGATTTTCGCAAAACAGTATTTAAACGTGTAAATAGAGGTCTTAAACGTAATATATCAATTTAAACATTTTTATGAGACATAAACATTCTTTTTAGAAAAGAACAAAATTTAGACAACACTAAATATTGAGTTTGTTTTTGTTTACTGAGGCGTGATGTTTCAAACGATTACTGACAATTTGTACAGTTTGAGTTGGGCCGAGTGATCTAAGGCATTGAACTTTAATGCCTGAGCTAGATACAGCGCAGGTTCAAATCCTGCGCGTGACCGTTGCACTTTTTATCAGTACCTTCTCTGTACTCTCGACTCTTCCTCTTGTACTGTTTGATCATATCCTCGCATAGGCCCATGAGTAAAGGCAGAGTAAGGCCACAATGTAGATCGTATTCTACTTTATAAAACACGATAAAAGGAAAATATATTGAGAAGTAAATGCCAAAGGCATATTGCTTCGTGTTATTACTAAGCAACATACTATAACATTAAATGTATAGAGTTTATTTACTTAAATTGCAACATAATAGAATACAATAAAATCATGAAAATTAATAAACCACTACCACTGATTGTTTTAATTTTTTTTGAGAATCTAGAAATTGTATATAACAGTGGGCCAACGACGTTATTATTACTTTGCACTTGTATATATCATCGCTGTTCTTGTTAAAAGGAACTGCACCATCCATTACTCGAAGTTAGATGAATTCTGTTTTTTTACATTTTGCATTTCTATACTTAGCATTTCCAATGAGATATGGAGAAAAAGTCAATTTTCTAAGGAAATACACTAATATGTTCTGATTTTATGGGAAATTCTACAAGCTTTTGTAATTTGAGATAATTTAGGGATATTGTTAACTTTATGTAAGCGGTATCCGTGGTAACACTGCTTCTGTTAGTGTAATAGTACTGACAAATCATTCTTTAGGCCTCTCACTAAATCATTGAAGGTTTAAAGTAGTACGAGTGAGATACACTTTGATATGCAGTCTTTGATATAAACATCTTTAATTCAGAAAGCAACACAAATGCTCAGTTTTGCAACTGTTATACAGAGGTTATTACCCTACTGTCTACATTGACAGATATTAGAGATAAAACCAAAGTCTAAATCTCCGATAAAGTGGTTTAGCAGTTGCTGGAGTAAATGCGGGGGAAATTGCAGCTGGCGGGTGACAGATCTGGACTGTATGTAATTGTTGTTGTAACACCGGAACACGACACCTGTAATCCGGCTACAGACTGTCAGCCTGACTAAGCCCTGCAGCAGGAACTGAGCCTTTACCTTCCCATCACTGTGAGGGAACAACTATCACTATCAGATCTTCACAAGTTTAGACGTTTCAGACAATACGCCGCTATCTATTCTAATTAAAAATTTCTCTTGAATTGAATATAATAATTCATTTCTATCAATGTAAGAGAGCAGTTATACATACAGCACTAAAAGTTGCAATAAAGCGGTTGAGAAAATATCACTTATCTTGCAAATTTTAAAATTCCTTTACTAAAGGGTTTTCTCTAATTGTATACACATTGTAAGGGGAATAATTTTCTGATGACTATGTCAGATATAAAATACGACATTTTAGTGTATTAGGTAACCATCGGTTACAACGTTATTTGAATTAAAACTTAGTAGGTTTTACTTTTTAAAGGAAGATAACTCCATCCACTCTTATGATATGAATACTGCGTGACAAGGGAGTGTCTGCATTATCTTCAACACATTCATTTATATTTTGGGCAACAAACATAAATTTTTTCGTAAACTTTATTTTCATCACCATAGTAAATTTTTACGTTGATGTTATTAATTATTTAAGTTTAGACATAAAACCCCGACTGGTTTCTTCAGTTGTATATTTTGAATTTTTATAAGGTGTTGGAATGTTCAAGTTCGCTATGTATGACTTCAACACTCACAAATACAGGAATACACAAATACCCTACAGGCATGCGAATGCTTGCTACCCATCACCTCTTCTTTTTCAAGGGCAAAGATCTCCTTATGCTTATGCTTACAAATAGGTTCTTTATATACAACTCTAATTTTAATTTCTACAGCTTACTTTAATTAAAAATGGTTTAACTCTCCGTTTCTTTCAATCTTTTGTTGTTTATTAGTGCATATTATGCAATTACCAATTGTTACATAATGAGAATTTTAGTTAACAATTACTAAAAAAATTATGATACTACAAATATCATTTGGTTTAATACTTGCCATATAATGTTTTTTATTCATTTTTATTTTAATTTTGTTTAATTTATATCACTATAGACCTTTGTACTGTATAATAATTTACCATATAGAGTTCAAGACGAGTAAAAAACAAATCAAATGGTTTCTAACGCAATGTTGCTTACAATTATATTCACTTATCCACTCAATATCATTTTTAGATAAACAGAAACTGCATAACCACCTATTGCATGAGAAACGGAATTCTTACCTCAACCTCCTTTTTATCAAAGGAAACTTTCAGGATGGTTGCAGTTAAGGAAGGGCTGAAATTGATAAATAATAAATAAAAGCAAGTCAAGAGCTTCCAGTATTTTAGACAATAGCGAGTGGTTCGCGTGTGGAGATGTAGAAATGCTAATGCTGCGGTGAATACCTGAGACACACGCGACGTCCCGTATGAGAGGTTGGGGCGGAGTGACTGAAATACCGCCGACAAGCGTAGAGACGTTGCCGACACTCTGCCCTATTTGCTGAGCCGCGCCACGCTGAATCTAACAAGAGGCCAGTTGATCTTAGTTCATCTAATGCAAAGTTTCGTTTCCATAAGAATGAGAGAGCCCAGGTTCCAAATAATTTCAAACATTATAAACTACAAATAGGCTTTATGTACTTGTACTTGGCTTTATGTACTGTGGATGCAGGTTACAAGCGTCGGGTATGGGGAAATGATTTAAATAAATTTGTTACCCGTATATAAAACTTTAAACATCAAGCACTAAGCATTTTTCTTTGTAGAGTGTAAAACGTTTTATGTTTAAACTATTAAGTATAAATTTGTTTGAATTGTTTTGTCTGAATAACTTATTTTTTTATTTATAACGCATTTTCACGCGCATTAAATGTACCTATAAAATAAGAGATATTCTTTAATTATTTGACTAAATATAACTTCATGAAAGTGGTTCAGGTATATCATTGTTTTTATGTGAATGTAATCAAGATGACAGTCATTCATTTCGCCTGGCGTTAATAAATAATTATGTTTATGAATTATATGTATAATAGTATTACGTATGAACGTAATAAAGTTAATGATTGTTTGGACAAACTAAAAAGAAATAACTATTACTGTTATTGAACCGATAAGTAATGTTATAAAATTTCCTTCTATGGTCAAGAGATAATATTTCAACATACACAAAACACTGAGGCAACATCGTTCTATAGTGCATACTGTATATGTAGATATATGTTGTAAACTCTTGAGCAATAATATTAGGAAAGCACTTTCTATTTTACTAATTAATAACACAACATCGTTCTCTCGTATATACTGTATATGTAGATATATGTTGTAAACTCTTGAGCAATAATACAGGGTGGTGCAGAGGAACCTCATGTATTTCGAATCGCTAGTACGCGGCGACGGGAGTGGGTATTGACCTTGAACGAATGTTGGTAGGCTGGCCGTTTCAGTCGCTATGGAGCATTGGAGCGTGCAACATCGTGTTGTTCGTTGTCGAGCAGTTTTTTAGAAACAATGATTCTGTAGTCACAGTGCAACGTCTTTTCCGTTTTTTCCGTCAATATTTTAGAGTTGGACGTCGAGGTGCAGTGCCTGATCGAAATACCGTACTCCGATGGGTTGCACTGGTTCTGTGATGAAAAAGAAACCACCTGGTCTTCCCCGTTCAGTTCGTACTCCGAAAAATGTTGAACGAGTCAGAACGGCAGTTGTTACTAGTCCTAGACGATCGACTAGACGACATGCTGTAGCGCTGGGTATGTCACGTCGTTCACTTCACCGCATATTACATGATGACCTCAAGTTCCATCCGTACAAATTAATGATCGTCCAGCAGCTTAATGAAGGGGATTTTTTACAGCGCAGAGAGTTTTGTCGCATAATGGATGAAATGTTTACGGAAGATCCCGATGCTATGCTACAGTCTTCATGAGTGAACATTTTTTCATCTTAACGGTTACGTCAATGTTCAAAACTGTCGGTATTGGGCATCGGAGAACCCACAAGAATTACACCAAAGACGTCTGCACAGTTTAAAGGTAAGTGTGGTGCTGCATTTCAAAGTTGGGTATTGTTGGACCCTATTTTTTTGAAGAGGAAGGAATTGCAGTTACTGTGACATCAGCTCGCTACGTTGAAATTTTAAACAACTTCTTTCATCCAGAACTTGAAAGGCGTCAAGTGAACATGAGAGACATTTGGTGGTTCCAGCAGGATGGTGCCACAGCTCACACAGCGAGAGCCATGGAAGTGGTTCGACAAATGTTCCCAGGACATGTGATTTCAAGATTTGGTGATGTTCACTGGCCCCCTCGCTCAACCGAACTGTCGATATGTGACTTCTTTTTGTGGGGATATTTGAAATCAAAAGTGTACATGAACAAGCCTCGGACACTCGATGACCTTAAGAATTCCATTAGTCAGGAAATTGAAGCCGTGCCGAATGAAATGTTGGAGAGAGCCGTCCGTAATTTTCAGAAGAGGATCAATATTTGTATCCAGCAAGAAGGACGTCATCTCAAAGACATTATTTTCAGAACCTAAATATGGTATGTAATTTCAAAAAACTGCATTAAAAAAACCTATCATTTAATACTTGTTTTTATTATTTTCAACCCATTGTGTCCCAGTAATTCAATGTTGAAAAGCATGCGTTTCCTCTGCACCACCCTGTATTAGGAAAGCACTTTCTATTTTACTAATTTATTGTTTTTTTACAACAATACAAAGAATTATATTAGCTATTATACAAAATATTGGCTCTGAACTACATACATTTCTATTTTCTCTTCATGTTTGATTTGAAATATAACTACTAATATCATTGCTTTAAAATATGATAGGCTTAACATATATTTAAATAATAATTTATCCTTAAAACATCATTAAGGCACATAACGAAGAATTTATTATCATTACATTCTTCAATAACAGAACTATTAAATTTAATTTAATTCAAAAATAGTTAAAATTAGTTAACTGCAATTTGATAGTCACATGATAATTCTATGGTTCTTCGTTTTAGTTTCATTTGTAAAATATATTTTCACTCATTAATATGATTTAAAATATAAAAAAACATCACCCTCACTCACATGGACTGTAGCAGAAAGTCCTTAAATTATATCGAAAATCAACGACACATACCATTTTTAATCTGTTCAATAAAATATTAATATCTATTTTAATTTTAAAATACTGCACATTGATATTTTCTACATATCCTTGTTCATTTTTTTGGAATAAGCAGTCGAATAAGTGAAAATGGAATTTGCACATATGTTTTCAAATTATTTATATAAAAGTAAGTGCCTACAGATCGACATGTTTTATGATGAAATATTAGCAAAATACAGTCAAATTATTATTAAGAACATATAAAGATTATGTGCCTTTCTTTCTTGACACGTCCATAAAATATCCTTGGTACTATATGCATGTGACCTAAAACAAGATATACTAGGAAGATATCAAGAATTAAAATTAATAAATAACTCCTTCATTTACTTCTTGTGTATTCATGTCCTGTTATCAGTGGACTGAGAGCCTTAAAAATTATTAACACGTCCCAAATAAAGTAATAGACCTATCGAATTTTTCTAGCATGGCTCTTAAATAATTTTCGATTAATAGTTATATCTATTTCAGGATTTTTTAAACTTGTAACTTTTTAATTTTCTACAAATATTTGTTCTTTTTTAGGTAATAAGCAGTTATACGTGCGAAAATTTCATTTGTAAACATTTTCGTAAAACATCATCATATAAAAGAATATGCCTACAGATTGACCTTAATAATATACCTTTATTAAAGGTATAATAATATACATTTCGATGATGAAATATTAGCAAAATACACTCAAATTATATATTTAAGGAAATATCAAGATTGCGTGATTTCCTTTCTTGACATGTTAATAAAATAGCCATGGTACTATATGCCTGTGACTTATCATATGCATGAGATACTTATAAATGGATAATTAGTAAACATGCCATTTTACCAATTGGCCTTCTGTCTGAAGAGGCTTAGGAATGCCAAAATGAGGACTTTAAAAATTTACAAGATGTGAACCTTCACTAGGAAGATACCAAGAATTAACATTAATAAATTTCTCTTTAATTTATTTTGTGTATATTCAGCTCCTGTCATGCACTGAGAATGTTAAAACAAAATTATTAAACCCCTCCTAGATGAAGTAATAGAAATAATTAAAATTACCTGAGTTAGCAAAAGAGTCTGACATTGAGGGAACAAATAGGTTTAATTTGTTTGTGTGTATTTCTATAAATTATAGAATTTTGAAAATATATTTTAAAAGGATTTTTTTGCTTATTTTACAGCAACAGTAAGCACGTAGTTGTATTTCCTTAATAAATATTAATTTTGGGCACATCTGAAGCGTTACTTGTCCACTGTATAACGCTTAGGGATTTGGATCCTTAGTAAGGTTCACTTCTGCCTGGTTTATATACCTTCCAATTAAACCTACACTGGGTACAGAAAAAAACCAACGTGTCACTTAAATTTGGACCACCCTATGGGTGGCCAGGAGCGGCACATCACATACATACCGTAAATGTCGAGATATTGAGGTGCAAGGGTAGATAGATAGGTCTAACTACTATGGAGGATAATTGCTGGAGTTCGTGAATCTGTAAGTTTAAAAAACAATTTGCTGGATAGGCTAGTATAATATTTGAATTTAGTCATCAGTTATTGCAATTATTGGCTGAACGTTAGCGAAATGTATCATTCAAATGGCTTGAAAATTTTGTATCTGTGTATGTCTCCCTCTCATCACAATATCTCGAAAAAGGACCGACCCTGATTTGAAATTTTGCATGCAACCTCAGTGAAGCCTGTTACGCCACATGGTAAGTTTTTTATTTATTGGTTTGATTGTTATTATTTACAGTTATGAACACATAACTCTTTAACCTATTATGCATTTTATTATAAGCGTAGTAGGCTTAATTGCTTTATGTTATTCTCACTACAAAAACTAACTTCCTTATTTCAACCAAGCGTTTTCATATTTTGCCATATTTTTCATGTGGTAAATTGTACATTTCAAGTATGAAGAATGAAATATTTGTATACAAGAACTTCAAATAAGCATGATGAGCTCTATTATTGATATGTTAACGTTTATGTTTGAAAACTACATTATTATACTCAAGCAAAGTTAGTTAAACCTATTACAATGTATTGAAGTTTTGTCTCACATAAAAATATTTAAACGCAAAGAAACTCAAGTCAAACGATTCTGAGGAAACACCTCAGCAATGTGATTCCAGTTTGATGCAAGTTCAGCTGAGAGGAAAGATAAACATGAAGTCGTTAAGCGGTATTTTCTTTTTTGCGAGTTGAAATGAAGCCGTCTATTTAAAGTGGTGCCTTTTTAAATGTGGACCGAGCAACGAAGCTGTTTGTTGTGAGTTTGTTTACAATCTTTGTTAAATATATGAACTGTTCAAACATTAATTTCGCTCAGTATGGCATTGTAAATATAAATAAACATTGTTATATTTATATTTCTTTTTCTGAAATCGCTTTGTCTTTTCCAGGAATGAATTTATCTTGGTGACGTAATATTTATTTTTAAGCGTTTGTTTGAATTAATAAATTGTTATATTGTTCAATGGTAGTAAACATATTTTATATTTGTTTCAAGTTTTTTGGATAGTTTTAGGAAGTAAAGCGAATAATAACCCGCTTAAACGAGTTATTTTTACTATACCATGATTTTTACAAGACATAAAGAATGCTATACGATTTATTAAATATTCACGACGACACTTATGCTTTTTCTATAACATAATATTGAAGTTATAATGCGTTCACTTTTTAACTGCTTATAGGGAGATGTTTAAAGATTTTTGCAGGTGTAAAAAATTCAGATTTTTAAAATATAACCTTATACACGTTACCAAACATTTAAATAGAATTATAGAAGTTAGATTCCTGCACATAATGAGCATAATTATCGGTTAACTAATATTGCGCGCGCACACACACACACACACACACACACACACACACACACACACACACACACACACACACACATATATATATATATATATCTTGTTGTTCCTTATTTTAATTTACTGAGCTGCAATCTATTAAGAATTATATAATAAACTAAAACTTATTTACTCGCTTAATATTCCGTCTAAGAGACTATTTAAGCAATACGAAATAAACTGAACTAAACTATTTCAGTTGTCCTAGACCGTAGCTTTTTAAACACAGGATATGAAACAACTTTTTTAAATAGTAATCTTATCATTGTAATTGTTTTATTTTTCGTTCTAAAAGGCATTCACGTTCTATGCTGTGCGTTTAAATTCAAAACAGTTGTGAATAGGGTTAATGTTCATGATATCTTAGCCATGTAAGACCCTTTAGGGAGTTTGAAAAACAATTTATTTACAGTGATGACAATTGAATATTTAAAACAACGATTAAGGTTACTTCAGATGTTTTTGCTCAGTTGTGGAAAGAAGTTTAGTATCACTTGGATATTTCCAGACTGACTCACAGTGAGCTCAGTCGAACTCTCTCTAGATTACTGTTAGTTACTAATCTATACTTAATGGGAATTGAAATTCTGCATGAAGCTTCAGCGGAGCCTATTTTCATCTAAACAACAAAATTCATAAAAATATTCCAAAAAATCTATTGTCATACCTGATTTGTGAAAATTTGATATATTTTGCTTTTTGTCAATGCATATTTCAATTTAAAAAACCACCAAAAAAAGGATATTTTAATTAAAATGTGGATCAAAGTTACTCTTAAATAATAAATACAGAAACTATGAATTTAATGTTTTATTCTGAGACGTGGCATAAAATTAATTATAACTACGGACATATGTTTTATTGTATGCTATTTTATGTTATTATGCAGTGTAATAGCGTCACAAACAGATTTGTAATGCTGGAACACCCGGTGAGTCAGACTGCCAGAGACAAGGGGTGTCGCCAGGCGGAGGTAACAAAGGTGTGTACGCCGCCATATAAAATGATATATCATTTTGTTTTCACGGCGTAGGTAGAGCAGTGCCAAATACGCGCTAGAAAGTCATCAACAAAACAAGGTTGAAGCAGTGGCCCTGGATAACGTGTTCTCTTCCAATTGTTTGGTCTGATAATAATATAAATATTGTAGCTACTTTATTGTTTGATATATCGGTATATTTATTTATTATAATATAAAAACGTGAACGTTCATGTCTTTGTGCTTTTATTGTTGTATTACCGTTTATAGATTTTGCATAAATTATACTGAACTAAAATTGGACTGTTTCATGATAAATAAGTAACTTAGAAAAAGGGCAACTTAGAATAAGTAACATATTTTCAAAATTTTGAATGTTGTACATGATAATTGTATGGAAACAAGAGTTTAAAGACAACTATTTAAATCAAACGAATTACAAATAGTAGTAGTTTACTGTTGTTTAAAAACTCGATAGTTTACTTACTCTATTTTAACCAGTAAAATAACTCTAATTACATAGTTTTTAAATAGTACTTTTAATTAATATTACCACTTTATTATTTTAGATAAATATGATTCTAATATTTGCTTTTTAGGTACTAGAGTTAAATAATAATTAATGTAATTATTAAGACTAATTTTGACAGTTAAAAATACCAATTAGAAAGAAATTTTATGTTGATATAACTATAGCTTAAATATAAATGTAGATATTAAATTAGCGTATGACCGATATATGCTGATACTTATTACATTCCCATCATTTGAAGGATACTGGAATGACTGTCATTTGCTTGTGACATTAGAGCAAGTATAAATTATTAAGGGAATGGTGTAACAGAAGAAATTAAGTTAGATTAAAAAAAACTTGTTGTTGTGCTAGTAAAAAAGCATAAAACAAAAGAAAATTAAAGCAATCTTGTACGTACATCTTGTAACTACTTTACAAAACCTAAAAATTCACGTAAAAATTATTTTTTTCGAAATTTGAATGAACGTTTTAAATAAACTATAACACATTGCATAACAGCAATATTTGAAGAATTTAACAGGTGTTATTTTAAAATGGATACTTAAAAGCGATTAATAAATAAAAGTTACACAACTATTCGATAGTGTTGTAATCGTGGTTAATCCAAAAGTACTAAGTTTACTTTGTATTGTTCAGAATATTATAATTAAAAATACTACCCAGGTCCATAAGCTGCTTCAAGATATTGAAACAACAGTGTTTATTAAAAGCTAATTTTTGCCAATCTGCAGCATGAGCGACGAATTTTGACAGAATCAGACTATCCAAGATGGCGGATCGGTGTTTAACTGCCTACACACTAGTGTCCTACACAGTGCCTACAATTACGGAATGCTAACTCCACGATATTATTTATTTCGTAGTATTCGTAAACAAAACCCGATAGGCCTTTGAAAATGATAAAAATAATAATGCTAAATGATTTTGTTTAGCGTCATCTTAAATAATGTGACATTGTGATCAATACAATTTTTATGGTATAGCAACTTGCTAGTCTAATATATATACAGCCGCATGTGTAACTCACTCACGTATACAAATTCTAAGGTACTTCTAGAAGTGCTGGAAACACGAAATTTGGCACGTAGTTGGCTTTTGCCGTGAAACCACCGGGAAAAGTCTGAAAACCGGAATTTTTTTTTTTTAAACCCCTCAAAATGAGTCGAAAACACGTTAAAATTGACCAATAGTTAGGGACAGAGATGGTAGTAAGGGATGGAGCACCGAGCTCTGTACGGTACTCAACAGAGCAAAATAGGCAGATTATGAACAGTAAACGTTTTAAAGTATTTCACCTCTCTTTGATTCTTTTCATTTCTTGGTGGTTATTTCTATCCTACGTTGATAACTATCGCGATTGGTCTTTTTATTCTACTTTGAACGGTTTAGTCGCAGTCAGCAACATCAGATTGGCAGATAGGGACATAGTTAACATCGCCTTTGGTTTAAATTGTCTGACATTTTTACTGGTTTCAGATTCAATCTTTCTTAGTTGACAGTTAATATCCTGGTCTCCCTATTCATATACGATTTTTCCTTTCCTTTCCGATTTCTTTTCTCACTTTTTACAAACACTACAGTTCCTCTTCATGTTTGTCTTACTAGTTTAAGTTTATTTTAGAGTAGCGAGCTCTGTACGGTACGTAACAAGGCAAGATAGGCAGGCTCTTGTTAGGAAAAACCTTTATATTATTTCATATGTTTTTGATTCTTTTATTTATTGGTTTTTTATTCTATACTAAGTTTGATAGTAATCACGATTAGTTTTATCCTACCTTGAACGGTTCAGTTGCAAAAGGTGGGTGGCCAGCAACATTAGTAGATAAGGGAAAGGAGTGAACATCGTTTTTTTTGTTTAAATTTTCTCGCTTTTCTTATTGGTTTCAGATTTAATCTCTTTTCACTTGACAGTAACCTCTTGGTTTACCTATTCATATACAATTTGCTCTCCTTTCCGTTTTCTTTTTCTCTCGCTTTTTTACAAACTCTACAGTTCCTTTTATATTTTGTAATTACAGTTTATTTAACATAACAATGTCTTTCTCTTGTGTTGTGAAGGGCTCCTTCCATCAGGGGAGACGAACAGTTTATTTCCTACGAGCAAAAACGCTCAGTGCACTTCGAATTCTGCTTGTGCCCTTGTATGGAAGGCGCTTGGTTTTTGAGTTTTCTTCAACGGCCATCGATACGATTCTCATCGCTGGTGACTGTATTTACAGAACATTAAGAGATCAGAATCGTATGGGGTGGAAATCGGTACTTGTGCACTGATGAACTTCCAGCCGAATTCTCCATCCAGGGCCAAACCGTAGCCGTTGAAGAAAATGTATTTGTGCACGATGCCTTATATCCTGTGACAGAGGAGGGATATAAAGCGAAAGTGTTATCTCTCTGTCCAATGTTTTAGAATCTCTGATGGCCGTGGAAAGTCAAAACATTGGATTTTTGTTTACTGGACAAACAGTGACAGTTGCTTTTTGGCGCTCTCAGGAACAACTGTACCTATTTGATCCACATCCAGTAAACGAAAAATCGAACACATGATTTGGAAAAATGATATCAACAACCTGGCACGGCTCTTTCAGTGTGATACTTTTCCTGCTTTGGCCCTCGTTGTTGTTGTCCAACGCTGCTCTTGATGGATCTGTAAGACAGTACTCTATTACTAGACTCACATTTAATCATCAACATTCAGTGAAAATATACAAAACCTCACAATGCACGAAACCGCTAACAATTCCGCAATAAAACCTAAAGATTTTGGAAGACCCAAGAAAATAAAACCTGGACGCCCGAAAATACTGAAAACTACTAGAGAAGAGCAAGTGAGAGAGGCGAAAAAAGCGATACTTCTCAGCAAAATCCTGAAACCAATCGTGACGCTGTTCGTCGTTATACCGAGAAACATCCCGAGGTTAACAGAGCCGCAGTTCGGCGCTACGAAGATCGACATGCCGGCGCAGGTCAGGACAGGGTTCAGGTATTTCGTCTGATGAAACCAAAGATCAGCGAATTTCGACATTTACCTAACTCACTTGCTCGAAACATTGTTGCACAAGGGCCTATGGCACACTGGAGCGGAAAGTTGTTTATGCGACATAAATGCATACAAATTGAAAAAAACCTGCCTTTTTGAGATGATATATTTGTATGTTCACACTGCGAAGCACGTCTGTTCGAGGAAGAAAAGGATAGGAAAAAAATGGTGTTGTGGTGAAGGTGCGTACAACGTAACACGTTTTGCCCCCTCTCAGTGCACCATTTTATTCAAATCGACATTTCCTCAATAGAGCGCGCGCCTACAACGACCTATTTTCTTTTTGCGCCCTCGAAATTTTCTGGTGGGTATCGGCACCCTAGTGGACTTTCTTTCTTCAAGATCGAAGGAAGAATGTACCATCAGGTGTACAGTTTGGACGCTCCCGGCCAACGGTTTGCTACTAAGGTGGGAGACGTCCAATTTGTTAACCGGTGCCGCCTATACATTGACGACGGCGAAGAGCGCAGGAACATTGCCATGGGTAGATCACTTGATGTTGGAACTATTGACACCATTGCCAATTACTTGGATTCGATCAATCCTTTCATCGGTGATTTCCGGCGATTAGGTAATGAGCCATCGGTAAACGCTCATTTGGAGTTCCAGGTAACAAGTCGAGCTACTCATGGTAATGTTCTTGGCGACAGGAATAGGGGTGTTGAGGTGCACGCTGTTCTCAGCACTGACGAAGCATGTGACCGAACCACGACGACTCACCGTCTGGAAAGTGAAAGCTGGAAGGCCGTCAACGATTGATCTGTTCAGTCCTCTCATGGAGCCCTTCCAGTACCCACTGCTCTATCCACATGGCACTTTGGGTTGGCAAATTGGCCTTCTTGATAACAACGGGAAAAAGCTTTCGCAGTACAACTACACTCGCGTTGTCTCTTGTTGTCCAGTCCTCGTTTTCATATCTCGGGCCGTCTCTCGCAGGCCCTGGCAGGTCGAGATGTTTGCGAGATATGAAGAAGAGCGACTGCGGGTTTATTAAATTCTCACAGTCAAGGTCGTCAGTCCAAAATGCCATGCGGATAGGCCAACTAAACGAGATTCTGGAAGCTCAACGCAATGCTCCCGGCAGGAAGACAGGTTAGGGAAGACATCACACGTGATGAAACCGTACAAGGCGAGGGTGGCGCAAAGCCTGGAAAAATTTACCTTCCAAGTTCGTTTACCGGTGGGCCCAGATACATGAAGATTCATTACGAGAATGCAATGGCTCTCGTAACACGTCTGGGCTCACCGACGTATTTTCTCACATTCACTTACAGCGCGACTTGGGAGGAAAAATAAGAGAGCCTGTCCCCACGGCAGTGGTCGCAGTGACCCAAGCACAGCCTGCAGAGTCTTCCAGATCAAACTCCTCGAGCTTCTGCGGGATCTGCGCAGCGGAGCGATGTTTGGCCGAACGATCTATATCGTCTACGTCATCGAGATGCAAATGAGGGGCCTTCCCCCACGCCCACATTGTATTCCAAGATTGACGGAGACGGTCCCGTTCAGGCACCCGAAATCGATTCCGTTATTCGCGCAGACATTCCCTCGGTTGAAGAAGCCGGTGGGAGACTCAGGAAGTTGGTGCTGCAACACATGATTCACGGCCCTTGTGGTACAGAATTATCGCACCGACTTCCCCTGCTGGGATTCCACGAAAAGGGTCACTGCACTAAACATTTCCCAAAGCCTTCCTGGCAGACCACACACGTTGACGACAGAGGCTACGTGCAATACAGACGGGA
Source organism: Homalodisca vitripennis (assembly GCF_021130785.1). NCBI lineage: Eukaryota > Metazoa > Arthropoda > Insecta > Hemiptera > Cicadellidae > Homalodisca > Homalodisca vitripennis. Next base: position 181,551,677 of record NC_060209.1, on the reverse strand, counting down.
TTATAAAAACATAGGTACTATTACATCTCGAAACAAATCGATAACGGTCCCATGACGGTTGGGTGGTACCGTATAATGCAGCTCTGTTGCTTAAATACGAGGCACATATTAACTTGGAGCTTGCGTCTACTCGTCGTGTCATCAAATACTTATTTAAATATCTGATGAAAGGGTGGATCTCTTCAAAATGTCACCGTTCACATCTTTGGGAAAACAAAGAGGACGAGTAGAACACACTACGTAACGAAGAGAATGGTAGGTGCAAGCGATGCATGTTGGCGTCTCTTAGACTTCCCAATCTCTAAATCTGAGCCCACAGTCGAGTGTCTACCGGTCCATCTTGAAGGGCGGCAACACGTCTTTTTTCCGCCCCGGTGACCTTGCAGACGCGATTAGTAGAGCAAGCTCAAAGTTAATATTGTACTTCAATAGACCACTCAATTCAATCTTCAACTACCTAACGTACCTGTCTTTTTATGAAAATTTTATTATGCATACAAAACAACCTAGCAAGGAGAATGAAGAAGTATACGTCTATCCAGACGGCAAGCACTTCGTCACAGCTCGCCAGCGTGGAGAGAAAGTATGTAGACTCTGTTTGGATCTCCCCCAACCGTGAGAGCTCTACTACTTACGTATGCTTCTGATGTCGATACCTTGTCGAGGCTACTCTGACCTCCTGTCGCGCGGTGGTCCTGATTGTCGCACTTTCCAGGAGGTTTGTCGTCAGCTCGGCCTGGTAGAACACGAAGACGAGTACCGTGCTGCTATGCGCGAAGCCTCTGAATTCATGATTGCTACAAGGCTGCGTTCCTTCTTTGTGCTTCTTTGTAACATGGGTGCTCCTGCAGCTATTCTATGGGACGCATTCCGCGACACCCCTATGCGAGGACCACTTAGAAAGAAAACCCTCTTGACCCAGAAAAAGCATATAAACTGTCCTTGGTTGAAATTGACCGATGTCTACGACGACAGGGACTGTCTTTGGTGGATTGTGGTCTCCCCGACGTGCAGGATGACCACGACTGAATTGGGGAAGGGAACTGTTGGAGTACGGTGAGAACCAACAGCAGGCCATTGTCGAGGAATGGGAACCCAAGCTCTCAGAAGATCATAGACGCGTTTTACATCATGTTCATTCCCTTCTCGACAACCCCGGCGACCGCCAATCCTCGAGGGCCATCTTCCTTGACGGTCCTGGGGGTTATGGCAAAACTTCCCTAATTCGTGTCATACTGGCACACGTGCGTAGTGGTCGGCAGGTTGCACTAGCCGTCGCCAGTTCGGGCATCGCTGCCGGGAATATGCCGGGTGGCTCAACAGCCCATAGCATGTTTCGGCTTCCGCTCGATCTTGGCGACGGAACTGGCGTGTGGAACATAACCAACGGGTCCCAGCGCGCGGAAAACTCATCAGAGCCCGCACAGCTCATCGTCTTTGACGAGGCCCATGGCCCATCGCTACATCTTCGAGATCCTCGACCGCTCGCTTCGAGATCTCATGAACCGCGATGAGCCATTCGGTGGGAAGATCTTTCTGTGCTCTGGTGACTTCCGGCAGATCGCGCCTGTCGTTGTAAAAGCGCGGACGGCTGCTGCCGTTGCGTGCGTTTCTCTTCGGGCCTCGCGACTGTGGCGACTGTTCCGCATCTTCTCTCTGACCACACCACATAGGACGAGCAGTTCCGTTGACTACTCCGACTTCCTTCTCGCAGTAGGCAACGGCACTGTTCCGTCCACAACTTTCGGGGAGGGCAAAGAGAGTGGCGCTCTTATTCCTCTGACCGGAGTAAATTTCGTTACTTCTTTACAAGCCCTAATCTCCAAAGTCTTTCCTGTTGAAGTCCTCCAGGATCCCGATCAGTGTGCTCGTCGCGCGATCCTCTCTAACCATGAATGTGAACGTCAAGGAAATCAACGACATCATCCTGGACTCCGTTGATAGTCGCCTTCATTGAGTTGAGAAGCGCGCCGATTCTGTGGACAACTGAGAACGATGATCATCTTGGCATCGAAGTAATCTGCTAAAACCAGGCTACAGGCAAGGGTATTCCAGATCACGTGCTGCGACTCAAGATCGGTTCAGTGTGTCTCATCATGAGGAATCTTAACATCGCCGACGGACTCGTTAATGGCACTAAGGTCATTGTGACGGCTATAACCCACCGGTTGATTACCGTCAGACCGCCCTCACGACGCGCAACCTATCGGCATTCCAGAATAATCTTTAGGTTCGCGATCGTTGAAGGTTCGCCGTTTACTTGTCCGGCGACGTCAGTTTCCTCTGATGCTGGCATACTCGATGACTGGTCACAAGAGCCAAGGTCAGACAATCGATCTTGTCGGAGTCGACCTTCGCACTGACTGTTTTACCCACGGCCAGTTGTACGTCCTGTTAAGTAGAGTTTCGACGCCCAGAAGACATCGTTGTCCTTGTCCGTCCTGATAGGGTATGTGATGAAGTTGCCTACGCAAAGAACATCGTGTACGGCGAACTTCTTCAGGTAAACCCGATTGACACTGGCAGTAGGCTTAGGGGACCTGCCCAAACAAAACTCCCCGTCGTGATTAACACTGGCAGTAGGCTAGGGGGCCTGCCAAAACAAAAACTCCCCGTCGTGATTAACACTGGCAGTAGGCTAGGGGGCCTGCCTAAACAAAACTCCCCGTCGTGATTGACTAGGCAGTAGGCTAGGGGACCTGCCAGAACAAAACTCTCCGTTCTGATTGATAAGGCAGTAGGCTAAGGGGCCTGCCAAAACAAAACTCCTCGTCGTTGTAAATAAGTTTTTTGTAAATATATAAAACTACCCGTTCTGAATTGATACGGCAGTAGGCAAGGGGATCTGCCAAAACAAAACTCCCCGTTCTGATTCCTAAGGCAGTAGGCTAGAGGGTCTGCCAAAACAAAACTCCTCGTCGATGTAAATAGGTTTCCTGTAAATATGTAAAATATATGGTCTCCATGTTTGCCGGCCTCCCCGTGGCGAGACTGGATATGTCATGCTTACATTTAAAGCATTGACAAACTAACGGGCAAACAACAGTTTTAAACAACAATAATTTATTACCAAACCATTTGTCACAACTAAATATGAATATTTGTACACGATATGAGTGGACATCATTAATCAACGCTATCTGTAATTCTGTTAATAGTATATGGTCTCCGTGTTTGGCCGGCCTCCCCGTGGCGAGACTGGATATGTCATGCTTACATTTAAAGCATTGACAAACTAACGGGCAAACAACAGTTTTAACAACAATAATTTATTACCAAACCATTTGTCACAACTAAATATGAATATTTGTACACGATATGAGTGGACATCATTAATCAACGCTATCTGTAATTCTGTTAATAGTATATGGTCTCCGTGTTTGCCGGCCTCCCCGTGGCGAGACTGGATTATGTCATGCTTACATTTAAAGCAATTGACAAACTAACGGGCAAAACAACAGTTTTAACAACAATAATTTATTACCAAACCATTTGTCACAACTAAATATGAATATTTGTACACGATATGAGTGGACATCATTAATCAACGCTATCTGTTAATTCTGTTAATAGTATATGGTCTCCGTGTTTGCCGCCTCCCCGTGGAGAGACTGGATATGTCATGCTTACATTTAAAGCATTGACAAACTAACGGGCAAACAACAGTTTTAACAACAATAATTTAATTACCAAACCATTTGTCACAACTAAATATGAATATTTTGTACACGATATGAGTGGACATCATTAATCAACGCTATCTGTAATCTGTTAATAGTATATGGTCTCCATGTTTGCCGGCCTCCCCGTGGCGAGACTGGATATGTCATGCTTACATTTCAAGCATTGACAAACTAACGGGCAAACAACAGTTTCAACAACAATAAGTTATTACCAAACAATTTGTCACAACTAAATATGCAAATTTTGTACACGATATGAGTGGACATCATTAATCAACGCTATATGTAATTCTGTTATAATGGTCTCCATGTTTGGCCTCCTCCCCGTGGCGAGACTGGATATGTCATGCTTACATTTCAAGCATTGACAAACTAACGGGGCAAACAACAGTTTTATCGATTATAAGTTGCTAGCACATAATTTGACACAAGTACACTCGTATGTACCGCTAATTCTCTGAACTTGCACACGTTATGCGAGAACAATATTAATTAATGTGGTAATGATATATGGTCTCAATGAGACAGAATAAACCACGAAAAAATTGAAACCATTGGAGAACTAACACACGCAATCAAAAGTATAATAACTTTTAATACCAATCAATACACAATTACAGACCAGTAAATATTTCTAATTGCAAACGAAATTGTTCCACTAAGAGGTATCAACTTTAATCACCGAATAATAAATATTTTCTAAATATTTTGAAGTATTATCCGGACTCTCTGTATTGAGACCGGCTATACACTATTGTAAGAAGCATTGGACAACCACGGTGCAAAAACAAAATTTTTTGCCTCAAATTGCTATTTATCTTATTTATTTATTTGGTCTCCGTATTTGAGCATTGACAAACTAACAGGTAAAGAACAGTTTTATCAACTAAAAGTTACTAGCAACTAATTTGACACAAGCATATGTACTGCTAAATCTCCCAACTTGCACACGTGATGCGTAAACATTATTAGTAACGGTTTGACTGCTATCGGACCCAAAGTCTCAATTTTCACGTAAAAATTAAAAGAATTTCGCACGTAATTGCGTTTCACGGCCTACTCAAGGGAGATACAGCAAAATATTATTTTAACTTTATTGTAGACCACACTATACACTAAATATTGTTTGATAATGTGTTTCCCACGAGAAAGGACACAGTTAAAGCTTTCACAAACTAACGGGTAAACAAAAAGTTTCAACACCAATAAGTTATTACCAAATCATTTGACACAAGTATACACAGAACTTAATATGCAAATTTGTAAACGATATGAAAGAACATCATTGAATAACGACGATAACTGTAATTCCGTTAATAATATATGGTCTCCGTGTTTGAGGGCCTCGCCGTGGCGAGACTGGATACGTCATGATTGCATTTATAGCATTGACAAACTAACGGACTAACAAGTTTATTAACTATAAGTTATTATTAACTAATTTGACACAAATATAACGTACCGCTAAATCTCCCAACTTGCACACGTGATGTGTAAACAATATTCAATAAGTTATTACCAAATCATTTGACTCAAGTCTATAAACAACTAAATTTTGTACACGATATGAGTGAACATCATTAACCAACGATTGCTGTAATTTTGTTAATAATATATGGTCTCAGTGTTTGCCGGCCTCCCCGTGGCGAGACTGGATACGTCGTGCTTACAATACATGACATACTAACGGGCAAACAACATTTTTATGAGCTAAAAGTTACTTGCAACTAATTTGACAGAAATATATGTAGCGATAAATCTCCCAACCTGCACACGTGATGCGTAAACATTATTACTAACGGTTTGACCGCTATCGGACCCGAAATCTCAATTTTCACGTTAAATTTTAACCAGAATTTTCGAACGTAATCGCGTTTTACGTGCCTAAACAAGGTAGATACTGCAAAATACTACTTGAGTTTTTTGTAGACAACATTATACACTAAATACTGTTTAATAATGTGTTTTACCACGAGAAATGACACAGTAGGGGACACGTAAACGGAAAACATCAAGTCCGAATTGAACCACCAACCAAATCGCTCCTGTCCCCGAATTCCGCTTATCCCCGAAGTTAGCCAATACCCAAATGGGGGCCTGGGGGCGTAGCCCCCAGCGAGCCGAAGGCGAGTCTATCAGTTATATATTCAAAATGACTTTCAAACTTCCATACTACATACTCAATCTGTTATACTCAATTTTATGCCGGAATGCTGGTTATTAAAGTAATTAAGTATAAGGAGTGTAGGCTACACCAGTAAATAAATCTTAAAGTATTAGTGTAACACTCTGATGATATTAATAACTAACACAGTTTCGATGAATCGCTGAATTCAGTCTAAATAATTTAAAAGCCTTAATTTATTACATATATATATATATATATATATATATATATATATATATATATATATCATAAATTAAATCAACTGGCATCTTGTGAGATCCAGTGTGGCCAAGCAAAGCAGAGTAACCAAGTAAAACAATATACATACAGCCTATTTGTAAGTTATAATGATTGAAATAATTTTGGACCACAGCTCTCGCATCCTTAAGTAAACTAAACTGTCATTAGATGAACTAAAATCAACTGCTCTCTTGTGAGATCAGCGTGGTACGTCATAGCAAGGCGGGATGTCGGCACCATCTCTAGGCTTGTCGGTGGTGTTTCAGTCACTCCGCCCCAACCTCTCATACGGGACGTCGCGTGTGTCTGAAGTATTCACCGCAGCATTAGCATTTCCACATCTCCGCACGCGAACCACTCACTATTGTCAACAGTACTAGAAGCTCTCTTGTCTTCATTTTATTTATTATATATCAATTTCAGCTCTTTCTTAACTGGGACAATCTTGAAAGTTTCCTTTGTTAAAAAGGAGGTTGAGGTAAAATTCCGTTTCTCATGCAATGGGTGGTTATGTAGTTTCTGTTTATTTAAAAAATAATGTTTAGTGGATATGTGAACATAATTATAAACAAAATTGCGTTGTAAAAATGTTGATTTGTTGAACTAGTCTTGAACTTTATATGGTAAATTGTTATGTAATACAAACGTCTATAGTGATACATATGAAACAATAATAAAATATAAAAGAGATGAAAACACATTATATGACAAGTATTAAACAAAAAATAATTGTTTTATTAATATTATTTTATTAGTACCTATAAACTAAAAATCTCATTAAATTTTTTAGTTGGATATTCACTAATAAATAACAAAAATATTAAGGAAACATGGTGTTAAACCAAACCATGGTGTTAAAAGAACTGAAAATTTGCCTTAACATGAAATTTAGAGATGTCTGTAAAGAAGAAATTTGTAAGCATAAGCATAAGGAGATTGATGCCCTTGCAAAAAATATGTGGTGGGTAGCAAGCATTCGCATTCCTATACAAATGTTTTTAAGGGTTAGAGTCATCCCTGGTGGCCGTTAACATTCCAAAACCTTATAAAAATTTAAAATACTCTGTTATAATACGGCAAAAAACCTTACGGGGGTTTTATGTACAAACTTAAATAACAACATTATGTTATTTTTCAAACTTTTGATTGTTGCTTGATGTTTTTTGTCCTTAAGATAAATGAATGTGTTGAAGATAATGCAGTCACTCCCTTGTCACGCAGTATTCATATCATAAGAGTGGATGGAGTTATCTTTCTTTAAAAAGTAAAACCTACTAAAATATTACTTTTAAAATAATGTTGTGTACCAATATTTATGTAATAAACTAAAATATCGAATTTTATCTTTGACATGTTCATTTAAAAGTTAATCCCCTAAAAGTTTGTATATAATTAAGAAAAAAACCTTTAGTGAAAGAGTTTTAATTATTGTAAGATAAGTGACATTTTTCTCAAACACTTTATATAAATTTTGATGATTTATGCATAACTGCTGTCTTTCATTGATAAAATTGACTTTTCTTAAACCACTGTAGTTTTTTAATTACAATATTCAGATTCAGAGAAGTCTGAATCGGATTAGATAGCGGCGACTTGTATGGAACATCTAAACTTGTGAAGATCTGATAGTGATAGTTGTTCCCTCACAGTGATGGGAAGGTAAAGGCTCAGTTCCTGCTGCAGGGCTTAGTCAGGCTGACAGTCTGTAGCCGGATTACAGGTGTCGTGTTCCGGTGATACAACAACAATTACATACAGTCCAGATCTGTCACCCGCCAGCTGCAATTTCTCCCACATTTACTCCAGAAACTGCTAAACCACTTTGTCAGAGATTTAGGCTTTGGTTTTATCTCTAATATCTTTCAACGTAGACAGTGGTTTAAGAATCTATCTGCAATATAATTTTAAAACTGCGTATTTGGGATGTTTTCTCAATTAAAAATCACTGTATCAAAATATATATCACTCGTACTTCTTTAACACCTACAAAGATTTGTTGAGAGGCCTAAGAATGTTTTGCCAGTACTACAACACTAACAGCAGCAGTGTTACTATATATATACCATTTATATGAAGTTAACAGCATGCTGCGTTAACAGTATTTACATTCTAGTTCTTGTACTATTTCCCATACTACCAGAACGTATTAATGCATTTTATTATAAAATTAAGCTTTTGCTAACTATCTCATTGAAAAAACTATGTATAGAAGTGTAAAATGTAAGAAACAGAATTCATCATGGAACTCCGTGGGACTTCGAGTAATGGATGAAGCAGTTCCTTTTAACAAGAACAACGATGAGGTATACAAGTGCAAGGTAATAATAACGTCGTTGGATAACTGCTATATATAAACTCCAGATTCTATAAAGATTCAAACAAACCGCGTTCGTTTATGAATTTATCTTATTATATCTGTATTACAACTTAAGTAAATTGGTTTTTAGAACTTTGAATTTGACATTTTTGTTTTTGAATATATTAAAATCGTTTTTAAAAAGACTTTTAAATGAATATCAGTTACAAGCGAGTTATTTTAATATATAAAGATACACTGTCCTCAATTTGTGTTTAAATATCCTTCAGACGCTTATCTACTTTGAGCGCATAGTTTTAACTACTCTTATTTTAAATTATCTTCTATGCTCATTTTTATAACATTTATAAAATTATAGTCTATAGGCTATAACACTTACTATTGAAAAGTGTTAATTGCCACCTTTTGTATTTGTATATTCGAATTCCAGTTTAATTGATAATTTACGTCGTCTGATCGAATGTTTATAAATTTAGATATTCTTAAATTTAATACTTTTCACCCACTCTTTTTCTGGAGATGAATTCCTAATGGACTAAGAATTTGAATTTTAGGGCTTAAATGAATTTAGTTAATCAATAAAGTAAAACAATTGGAATGTTGTTACGCTGCAATGTCGTTACATTATCATATATATATATATATATATATATATATATATATATATATATATGTATGTATGTGTGTATGTATATAAAATACTCGTGTATATAAAACATAACCTAACACGCAAATTTATATAACATACTAAAGTTAGGTAGAAAGAAAAAAAAACAAGTAGCAATGTTTTAGAACCGGAGGGACTATGGTTTGCTTCTTAGGGCCGAATAATATTCGCTCTGATTACCTTTATTACACAATTATGTAAAAAAATCATTGAAGTACAATGTGCAACAATCGTAGCTTTTAATACGAATATAAAAAATGTATTCAGTACTGGGAGTAAATGCACTAAATGTTCACTAAATTAAGTTAAACCATTATTTTAATCGTAATTTAATAGGATTAGGAATAGACTCCACTGAAATAAATGATCATGCTTCAATCAGTATTCAAAAATAGTTTGTTTGAGAAACCTTGAACATACTTTACCATCGTGATGGTAGCAATAACAGAATGCGATATGATGAAATAAAAATATTCATTTCATAAATACGATAAGTTTATACAAAGTAAAAATGGCAAGATTTGTCTCAAATTGAAAACGTTTCAAAAACCTTGCTTAGCGTAGTTATTAGTAAATATATGGTTATGAAATAACTATTAGAACCTTTAGTGTACTCAGATTAGAAGTGCATTTATTCAAACCTGATATCCGTGAGTAGCCTACTAGTCAGCAAACAGGACAAGAGGACATAGCAGTGCCGAAACATCAGTCAGTTCCGAGTACAGATAATATGGTTCTCAATTACCGATCCATTGAGTGGCACTGGGCTTCTATAGCTCTTCAGTTCAATACACTAAATAAGTGGATTAATGGCGGTCTTGATGTGATCTGCTTGTTAAATGAATGAAAAAAGTACTTAAATATCTCAACTAGGATCAATCTACTAGTAATCACGGCAGCTAATATTATTCATTTACTATACTATGGGTTAACTTTACTTTTCTCCTCCAACAATAAGTAATATTGTATCAGTTTTGAATTTCTAATAAATAAAAAAACACGTTTTCCATTTTTATTTTTAAACGAGAAGTTACCCGTGGATTGCACGCGATTTCGTATTGCGTATCAAGTGCGTCATAGACGTATCCTTTTTAAATAGCCTAATAAACTCTCCAGAAAATAAGTGATCGTCACTGATAGATTTTACAGTATACTGTACAATTTAAACAATTGCACTATAAGTTCAAGAGTATTTGGAGTATGTCAAAAAGTTTTGGGTTGATGTTCTAATCCAGAAAATATATATTTACATAGAAATGAAAAATCTACTTTGGTCAAAAAGTTTATACTACCCGACCCTTCTACTATATTTCTGGTCTAAGCTATTTTCGGTAAGATATACACTTACCGATTACGAAAGCATAAACATATTTTGGTCTAAAACATATACGCCGATCAAATAACACCTAATTCCAATAATTTAAATCTACTTACGGTCTAAGTTATTTACGTTGCCTATAGTCTGCTGAGATCACAATAAACATATGTTTCACATTCTTCCCTTCTAGGATATTGTGAATATAGATTTTCTAGATGTTTCAACCACATTCAGACCTGTATGGGATGTTGATATTTTGTTCACAAAGGACGTGTGAGTTAAATTTCATCATTGCAGGATATCTGAAAGTAAAAAAAATTACAGAACTCTCTTCCCAACCACGATGCTTTATTGATCTTCATGATAATCTGTTATTTATCTGCTGAGAGCAAAGCGTACGTGTGAGTCATCTAAGTTATCGAGAATTTATAAAATAAATCAATTGTTTTTAGCGGTGACAACCTCATTTCAACCATTAAAGACGTTTGACATTATAACAATGTTTTAGTTTTCCTATTTAAATCAATAGACATTCATGTGCCAAATTCTAACCTTCTCACTAAAATAACCAATGTAGATCAAGGTTTATCAGAAAGTTGGGGATTTAATGATGAGTAAGTTAATGAGGGCTTTGCCTTTTATATATAGTGATTTGGAAAATCATGGGGTTACTAGTTTTAGTTGAAAATGCACTCTCCTTTTGTTTGTATACCTATTCAAATACTACTATGGTCATTTCGCAGAACGTTAGCAAAGCCTGCTTCTCGTGGGGCTGGACAAATTTTATTTCTGTCTGCCTGCCTATTGCCTGTATGCCAGACTTCGCGATATCTTGGTAATTAATTGACCTATAAAAATACAATCTTAAATGAAGCTTCATTTCTCATTATAAAATACTGAGTTCATGTCATTTTATGGGATTTGTCTGAGCGATTTGTACTTTTCAATCTTTATAATGCGTAATTATGATAGGAACGAGCGAATTGAAGAATAAACAAGTTTTTAAACAATTATAATTTAAAATTATATGATGATTTAAGATTTGACATAGTAATACATGTAGCCTAACTACCTTATACATTACAAAATCATCACTTGGTAACTTGGTTTGTACACTTTTATTATTCATTGCTACGAAACCAAACTAAATGAACAAAAATGTGAATTTTCTAAGATGTATAACAAAGGTTTAATCAGTATACAATCAATTTTGCACGAAACTTCACTTATAGATACAAAGGAATCAGTTTTATTTTGGTGAATGTACAACCATGTAATTTGGTAGTGCGTCCTTGAATCCTATTACTAAGTAGGCTGAAATAATATTTCTTTTTTCTATCAAAGTATGTAAGATTTTATTTTGTGTTTATCTGTTTTACAGAAGAACGGCGCGCAGCTTGGAATTGGACAAACAAATTTCATCGCTTTAACGCGTTTTGTTAATGAATACAAATATTAATAGAAATAAAATGAGTGACAAATTAACTTAAACTGGCGCCTTACAGTCTTGTTCGGAACCCATGTTACGAGGACGAGATTCTAGGACTGGATTTATAGATTTATTTGCCATGAAACACTTTCCTATAATGTTCTGTATCCTAAATAGTTTTCATGCTTTTATCGGTAAAGTGAAACCTTGAGCAAGGTATATGACTATTGGTTGCAGTCACATGTTCCAAGAAGCATAACACTAAGATTAGCTTGATTATACAGGGTAGGACATAAAAAAGAGGACATATAATATCTTGGAAAATGGTTTAGAATTATATCTTGCTTAAAATATGTGCATATTTACGATCATGTGACGCATATATTAGCATTTAGTAAAGGACACGTATTATTTATTACTTCTTACTAAAGATATGCGAACGAGGTCTTGAGAAATATTAGTATAAGTTTGTACATTATTTAAAGCATCATTGGAACTGTATATTGAGTGCTATAAATTATACACTAGGGGCGTACGGAACGATATCTGAATCTAACGAAATGTTTTAGTGTTTTACCTAAGTGAATGTTTTATCACGGAAAAATTGAAATCCATTGCTTAAAAAAACTTTTGTGATTTATTTATTTTTACTACTACGTCATGAAAACTACTATTAAGTCATATAGAATCTTTTAATATGTATGATTCAAGTTTTATGTTGATATTTGAAAGTTATGCTAGTATACAACTTACAAAATGGAGGACCATACTTTAAAACTAAAGCTAAATCGATTTAAACTAGTCTCCTGATGAGTTAGAAGATCGCACACATATCAAGATATGGTCAAGCGTGTATCATATATCTAGTGAGGAAGTACAAACCGATACACAAGGAACTTGCCAGTAGGACTGTCAATGTGGACGATCAGCGCTCTGAACCGTAAAGTTTAGATAAGTTTGATACTAAGCCATAACTATACGTGGACAAGCGAGTATCGTAGATGTATATAACAATGAGGTCCGTACTGATACACAGCGACTATGCCAGTAGGGCTGTCAATGTGGACGATCAGCGCTCTGAACCGTTAAGTATAGACAAGTATGATACGAAGCCATAACTATACGTGGACAAGCGAGTATCGTCAATGTATATAACAATGAGGTCCGTTCTGATACACAACGACTATGCCAGTAGGGCTGTCAATGTGGACGATCAGCGCTCTGAACCGTTAAGTATAGACAAGTATGATACGAAGCCATAACTATACGTGGACAAGCGAGTATCGTCATGTATATAACAATGAGGTTCTGATACACAACGACTATGCCAGTAGGGCTGTCAATGTGGACGATCAGCGCTCTGAACTGTTAAGTATAGACAAGTATGATACGAAGCCATAACTATACGTGGACAAGCGAGTATCGTCAATGTATATAACAATGAGGTCCGTACTGATACTCAGCGACTATGTTAGTAGGGCTGTCAGTGTGGACGATCAGCGCTCTGACCCGTTAAGTTTAGATAAGTTTGATACGAAGCCATACCTATACGTGGACAAGCGAGTATCGTCGATGTATAACAATGAGGTCCGTACTGATACACAACGACTATCCCAGTAGGGCTGTCAGTGTGGACGATCAGCGCTCTGACCCGTTAAGTTTAGATAAGTTTGATACGAAGCCATACCTATACGTGGCCAAGCGAGTATCGTTGATGTATATAACAATGAGGTCCGTACTGATACACAACGACTATGCCAGTAGGGCTGTCAATGTGGACGATCAGCGCTCTGAACCGTTAAGTATAGACAAGTATGATACGAAGCCATAACTATACGTGGACAAGCGAGTATCGTCAATGTATATAACAATGAGGTCCGTTCTGATACACAACGACTATGCCAGTAGGGCTGTCAATGTGGACGATCAGCGCTCTGAACCGTTAAGTATAGACAAGTATGATACGAAGCCATAACTATACGTGGACAAGCGAGTATCGTCAATGTATATAACAATGAGGTCCGTTCTGATACACAACGACTATGCCAGTAGGGCTGTCAATGTGGACGATCAGCGCTCTGAACCGTTAAGTATAGACAAGTTTGATACGAAGCCATAACTATTCGTGGACAAGCGAGTATCGTCAATGTATATAATAATGAGGTCCGTTCTGATACGCAACGACTATGCCAGTAGGACTGTCAATGTGGACGATCAACACCATGACCCGTAAAGTTTAGATAAGTTTGATACGAAGCCATAACTATACGTGGACAAGCGAATATCGTCAATGTATATAACAATGAGGTCCGTTCTGATACACAACGACTATGCCAGTAGGACTGTCAATGTGGACGATCAGCGTTCTGATCCGTTAAGTTTAGATAAGTTTGATACGAAGCCATACCTATACGTGGACAAGCGAGTATCGTCGATGTATAAACAATGAGGTCCGTACTGATACACAACGACTATGCCAGTAGGGCTGTCAGTGTGGACGATCAGCGCTCAGACCCGTTAAGTTTAGATAAGTTTGATACGAAGCCATACCTATACGTGGACAAGCGAGTATCGTCGATGTATAACAATGAGGTCCGTACTGATACACAACGACTATGCCAGTAGGGCTGTCAGTGTGGACGATCAGCGCTCTGACCCGTTAAGTTTAGATAAGTTTGATACGAAGCCATACCTATACGTGGCCAAGCGAGTATCGTTGATGTATATAACAATGAGGTCCGTACTGATACACAACGACTATGCCAGTAGGGCTGTCAGTGTGGACGATCATTACTCTGACCCGTTAAGTTTAGATAAGTTTGATACGAAGCCATACCTATACGTGGACAAGCGAGTATCGTTGATGTATGTAACAATGAGGTCCGTTCTGATACACAACGACTATGCTAGTAGGACTGTCAATGTGGACGATCAGCGTTCTGATCCGTTAAGTTTATATAAGTTTGATACGAATCCATTACTATAAGTGGAAAAGCGAGTATCTTAGATGTATATAACAATGAGGTCCGTACTGATACTCAGCGACTATGCTAGTAGGGCTGTCAGTGTGGACGATCAGCGCTCTGACCCGTTAAGTTTAGATAAGTTTGATACGAAGCCATACCTATACGGGGACAAGCGAGTATCGTCGATGTATAACAATGAGGTCCGTACTGATACACAACGACTATGCCAGTAGGGCTGTCAGTGTGGACGATCAGCGCTCTGACCCGTTAAGTTTAGATAAGTTTGATACGAAGCCATACCTATACGTGGCCAAGCGAGTATCGTTGATGTATATAACAATGAGGACCGTACTGATACACAACGACTATGCCAGTAGGGCTGTCAGTGTGGACGATCAGCGCTCTGACCCGTTAAGTTTAGATAAGTTTGATACGAAGCCATACCTATACGTGGACAAGCGAGTATCGTTGATGTATATAACAATGAGGTCCGTACTGATAGACAACGACTATGCCAGTAGGGCTGTCAGTGTGGACGATCAGCGCTCTGACCCGTTAAGTTTAGATAAGTTTGATACGAAGCCATACCTATACGTGGACAAGCGAGTATTGTTGATGTATATAACAATGAGGTCCGTACTGATACACAAGGACTATGCTTGTAGGGCTGTCAGTGTGGACAATCAGCGCTCTGACCCGTAAAGTTTAGATAAGTTTGATACGAAGCCATACCTATACGTGGACAAGCGAATATCGTCAATGTATATAACAATGAGGTCCGTTCTGATACACAACGACTATGCCAGTAGGACTGTCAATGTGGACGATCAGCGTTCTGATCCGTTAAGTTTATATAAGTTTGATACGAATCCATTACTATAAGTGAAAAAAGCGAGTATCTTAGATGTATATAACAATGAGGTCCGTACTGATACTCAGCGACTATGCTAGTAGGGCTGTCAGTGTGGACGATCAGCGCTCTGACCCGTTAAGTTTAGATAAGTTTGATACGAAGCCATACCTATACGTGGACAAGCGAGTATCGTCGATGTATATAACAATGAGGTCCGTACTGATACACAACGACTATGCCAGTAGGGCTGTCAGTGTGGACGATCAGCGCTCTGACCCGTTAAGTTTAGATAAGTTTGATACGAAGCCATACCTATACGTGGCCAAGCGAGTATCGTTGATGTATATAACAATGAGGTCCGTTCTGATACACAACGACTATGCCAGTAGGGCTGTCAGTGTGGACGATCAACACTCTGACCCGTTAAGTTTAGATAAGTTTGATACGAAGCCATACCTATATGTGGACAAGCGAGTATCATTGATGTATATAACAATGAGGTCCGTACTGATACACAACGACTATGCCAGTAGGGCTGTCAGTGTGGACGATCAGCGCTCTGACCCGTTAAGTTTAGATAAGTTTGATACGAAGCCATACCTATACGTGGACAAGCGAGTATCGTTGATGTATATAACAATGAGGTCCGTACTGATACACAACGACTATGCCAGTAGGGCTGTCAGTGTGGACGATCAGCGCTCTGACCCGTTAAGTTTAGATAAGTTTGATACGAAGCCATACCTATACGTGGACAAGCGAGTATCGTCGATGTATAACAATGAGGCCCGTACTGATACACAACGACTATGCCAGTAGGGCTGTCAGTGTGGACGATCAGCGCTCTGACCCGTTAAGTTTAGATAAGTTTGATACGAAGCCATACCTGTACGTGGCCAAGCGAATATCGTTGATGTATATAACAATGAGGTCCGTACTGATACACAACGACTATGCCAGTAGGGCTGTCATTGTGGACGATCAGCGCTCTGACCCGTTAAGTTTAGATAAGTTTGATACGAAGCCATACCTATACGTGGACAAGCGAGTATCGTCGATGTATATAACAATGAGGTCCGTACTGATACACAACGACTATGCCAGTAGGGCTGTCAGTGTGGACGATCAGCGCTCTGACCCGTTAAGTTTAGATAAGTTTGATACGAAGCCATACCTATACGTGGACAAGCGAGTATCGTTGATGTATATAACAATGAGGTCCGTACTGATACACAACGACTATGCCAGTAGGGCTGTCAGTGTGGACGATCAGCGCTCTGACCCGTTAAGTTTAGATAAGTTTGATACGAAGCCATACCTATACGTGGACAAGCGAGTATCGTTGATGTATATAACAATGAGGTCCGTTCTGATACACAACGACTATGCTAGTAGGACTGTCAATGTGGACGATCAGCGTTCTGACCCGTTAAGTTTAGATAAGTTTGATACGAAGCCATTACTATACGTGGAAAAGCGAGTATCTTAGATGTATATAACAATGAGGTCCGTACTGATACACAACGACTATGCTAGTAGGGCTGTCAGTGTGGACGATCAGCGCTCTGACCCGTTAAGTTTAGATAAGTTTGATACGAAGCCATACCTATACGTGGACAAGCGAGTATCGTCGATGTATATAACAATGAGGTCCGTACTGATACACAACGACTATGCCAGTAGGGCTGTCAGTGTGGACGATCAGCGCTCTGACCCGTTAAGTTTAGATAAGTTTGATACGAAGCCATACTATACGTGGACAAGCGAGTATCGTTGATGTATATAACAATGAGGTCCGTACTGATACACAACGACTATGCCAGTAGGGCTGTCAGTGTGGACGATCAGCGCTCTGACCCGTTAAGTTTAGATAAGTTTGATACGAAGCCATACCTATACGTGGACAAGCGAGTATCGTTGATGTATATAACAATGAGGTCCGTACTGATACACAACGACTATGCCAGTAGGGCTGTCAATGTGGACGATCAGCGCTCTGACCCGTTAAGTTTAGATAAGTTTGATACGAAGCCATACCTATACGTGGACAAGCGAGTATCGTTGATGTATATAACAATGAGGTCCGTACTGATACACAACGACTATGCCAGTAGGGCTGTCAGTGTGGACGATCAGCGCTCTGACCGTTAAGTTTAGATAAGTTTGATACGAAGCCATACCTATACGTGGACAAGCGAGTATCGTCAATGTATATAACAATGAGGTCCGTTCTGATACACAACGACTATGCCAGTAGGGCTGTCAATGTGGACGATCAGCGTTCTGATCCGTTAAGTTTATATAAGTTTGATACGAATCCATTACTATAAGTGGAAAAGCGAGTATCTTAGATGTATATAACAATGAGGTCCGTACTGATACTCAGCGACTATGCTAGTAGGGCTGTCAGTGTGGACGATCAGCGCTCTGACCCGTTAAGTTTAGATAAGTTTGATACGAAGCCATACCTATACGTGGACAAGCGAGTATCGTCGATGTATAACAATGAGGTCCGTACTGATACACAACGACTATGCCAGTAGGGCTGTCAGTGTGGACGATCAGCGCTCTGACCCGTTAAGTTTAGATAAGTTTGATACGAAGCCATACCTATACGTGGCCAAGCGAGTATCGTTGATGTATATAACAATGAGGTCCGTACTGATACACAACGACTATGCCAGTAGGGCTGTCAATGTGGACGATCAGCGCTCTGAACCGTTAAGTATAGACAAGTATGATACGAAGCCATAACTATACGTGGACAAGCGAGTATCGTCAATGTATATAACAATGAGGTCCGTTCTGATACACAACGACTATGCCAGTAGGGCTGTCAATGTGGACGATCAGCGCTCTGAACCGTTAAGTATAGACAAGTATGATACGAAGCCATAACTATACGTGGACAAGCGAGTATCGTCAATGTATATAACAATGAAGGTCCGTTCTGATACACAACGACTATGCCCAGTAGGGCTGTCAATGTGGACGATCAGCAGCGCTCTGAACTCGTTAAGTATAGACAAGTATGATACGAAGCCATAACTATTCGTGGACAAGCGAGTATTCGTCAATGTATATAATAATAGGAGGTCCGTTCTGATACGCAACGACTATGCCAGATCAGGACTGTCAATGTGGACGATCAACACCATGACCCGTTATAAAGTTTAGATTAAGTTTGGATACGAAGCCGATAACTATACGTGGACAAGCGAATATCGGTCAATGTATATAACAATTGATGGGTCCGTTCTGCCCGTTTGATACACAACGTCTATGCACAGTAGGACTGTCAATGTGGACGATCAGCGTTCTGATCCGTTAAGTTTATATAAGTTTGATACGAATCCATTACTATAAGTGGAAAAGCGCGTATCATTAGATGTATATAACAATGAGGTCCGTACTGATACTCAGCGACTATGCTAGTAGATAAATGTCAGTGTGGACGATCAGCGCTCACCTCTGATTCGTTTAAGTTTAGATTAAGTTTGATACGAAGCCATACCTAGACGTGGACAAGCGAGTAGTATCGTCGATGCATAACAATGAGGTCAGTACTGATACACAACGACTATGCCAGTAGGGCTGTCAGTGTGAGACGATCAGCGCTCTGACCCGTTAAGTTTAGATAAGTTTGATACGAAGCCATACCTATACGTGGCCAAGCGAGTAAGTATCGTTGATGTGTATATAACAATGAGGTCCGTTCTGATACACAAACGACTATTTGCCAGTAGGGCTGTCAGTGTGGACGATCAACACTCTGACCGTTAGTTTAGATAAGTTTGATTACGAAGCCATACCTATATGTGGACAAGCGAGTATCATTGATGTATATAACAATGAGGTCACGTACTGATACACAACGACTTTGCCAGTAGGGCTGTCAGTGTGGACGATCAGCGCTCTGACCAGCCGTTAAGTTTAGATAAGTTTTGATACGAAGCCATACCTATACGTGGGCCAAGCGAGTATCGCTTGATGTATATAACATATGAGTGTCCGTACTGTTACACAACGAACTAATGCCAGTAGGGCTGTCAGTGTGGACGATCAGCGCTCTGACCCGTTAAGTTTAGATAGTTTGATTACGAAGCCATCATACCTATACGTGGACAAGCGAGTATCGTCGATGTATAACAATGAGGCCCGTATACTGATACACAAACGACTATGCCAGTAGGGCATGTCAGTGTGGACGATCAGCGCTTCTTGACCCGTTAAGTTTAGATAAGTTTGATTACGAAGGCCATACCTGTACGTGGCCACCAAGCGAGTATCGTTGATGTATATATAACATGAGGTCCGAGTACTGATACACAACGACTATGCCAGTAGGGCTGTCATTGTGGACGATCAGCGCTCTGACCCGTTAAGTTTAGATTAAGTTTGATACGAAGCCATACATATACGTGGACAAGCGAGTATAGTCGATGTCTGTATAACAATGAGGTCCGTACTACTGTGATACACAAACGACTACTATGCAGTAGGGCTGTCAGTGTGGACAATCAGCGCTCTGACCCGTTAAGTTTAGAATAAGTTTGATACGAAGCCATACCTATTACGTGGCCAAGCGAGTAGTATCGTTGATGTATATAACAATGAGGTCCGTACTGATTACACAACGACTATGCCGAGTAGGGCTGTCAGTGTGGACGATCATTTACTCTGACCCGTTAAGTTTTAGATAAGTTTGATACGAAGCCATACCTATTACGTGGACAAGCGAGTATCGTTGATGTATGTAACAATGAGGTCCGTTCTGATACACAACGACTATGCTAGTAGGACTGTCAATGTGGACGATCAGCGTTCTGATCCGTTAAGTTTATATAAGTTTGATACGAATCCATTACTATAAGTGGAAAAGCGTGTATCTTAGATGTATACATAACAATGAGGTCCGTACTGATACTCAGGACTATGCTGAGAGTAGGGTCCTGTCAGTGTGGACGATCAGCGCTCTGATGAACCCGTTAAGTTTAGATAGAGTTTGATACAAAGCCATAACTATACGTGGACATAGCGTGTATCAGTCGATGTATAACAATGAGGTCCGTACTGATACACAAACGACCTATGCCAGTAGGCGCTGTCAGTGTGGACGATCAGCGCTCTGACCCGCTTAAGTCCCGTTAAGTTTAGATAAGTTATGATTCGAAGCCATACCACTATACGTGGCCAAGCGAGTATCGTTGATGTATATAACAATGAGCGTACCGTTACTGATACACAAACGACTATGCCTAGCAGTAGGGGCTGTCAGTTGTGGACGATCAGCGCTTCTCTGACCCGTTAAGTTTAGATAAGTTTGATACGAAGCCCATACCTATACGTGCGACAAGCGAGTATCGTTGATGTATATAACAATGAGGTCCGTACTGATAGACAACGACCTATGCCAGTAGGGCTGTCAGTGTGGACGATCATGCGCTCTGGACCGTTAAGTTTAGATAAGTTTGATACGAATCCATACCTATACGTGGACAAGCGTTGTATTGTGATTGTATATAACAATGAGGGTCCGTACTGATACACAAGGGGACTATGCTTGTAGGGCTGTGTCAGTGTGGACCAATCAGCGCTCTGACCGCTGTAAAGTTTAGGATAAGTTTGATACGAAGCCATACCTATACGTGGACAAGCGAATATCGTCAATGTATATAACAATGAGGTCCGTTCTGATACACAACGACTATGCCAGTAGGACTGTCAATGTGGACGATCAGCGTTATGATCCGTTAAAGTTTATATAAGTTTGATACGAATCCATTACTTATAAGTGGAAAAGCGAGTATCTTAGATGTATATATAACAATGATTTTTAGGTCCGTACTGATACTCAGCGACTATGCTAGTATGGGCTGTCAGTGTGGACGATCAGCGCTCTGACCCGTTAAGTTTAGATAAGTTTGATACGAAGCCTTACCTATTACGTGGACAAGCGAGTATCGTCGATGCATAACAATGAGGTCCGTACTGATACACAACGACTATGCCAGTAGGGCTGTCAGTGTGGACGATCAGCGCTCTGACCCGTTAAGTTTAGATAAGTTTGATACGAAGCCATACCTTTACGTGGCCACAAGCGGAGTATCGTTGATGTATATAACAATGAAGGTCCGTTACTGATACACAACGACTATTTTTTTTTGCCCTGAGTAGGGACTGTCCCCAGTGTGGGACGATAACACTCTGACCCGTTAAGTTTAGATAAGTTTTGATACGAAGCCATACCTATACGTGGACAAGCGGAGTAGTATCATTGATGTATATAACATGAGGTCCGTACTGATACACAACGACTATGCGCCAGTAGGGCTGTCAGTGTGGACGATCAGCGCTCTGACCCGTTAAGTTTAGATATGTTTGATACGAAGCCATACCTATACGTGGCCAAGCCGAGTATCGTTGATGTATATAACAATGAGGTCCGTACTGATACACAACGACTATGCCAGTAGGGCTGTCAGTGTGGACGATCAGCGCTCTGACCGTTAAGTTTAGATAAGTTTGATACGAAGCCATACCTATACGTGGACAAGCGAGTATCGTCGATGTATAACACATTGAGGCCCGTCTTAACTGATAACACAACGACTATGCCTGTAGGGCTGTCAGTGTGGACGATCAGCGCTCTGACCCGTTAAGTTTAGATAAGTTTGATACGAAGATGAGCCATACCTGTTTACGTGGCCAAGCGAGTATCGTTGATGTTATATAACAATGAGGTCCGTTCTGATACACAACGGACTATGCCAGTAGGGCTGTCATTGTGGACGCTCAGCGCTCTGACCCGTTAAGTTTAGATAAGTTTGATACGAAGCCATACCCTATACGTGGACAAGCGAGTATCGTTGGATGTATATAAGAATGAGGTTCCCGTACTGATACACAACGACTATGCCCAGTAGGGCTGTCAGTGTGGACGATCAGCGCTCTGGACCCGTTAAGTTTAGATAAGTTTGATACGAAGCCATTACCTATACGTGGACAAGCGAGTATCGTTGATGTATATAACAATGAGGTCCGTACTGATACACAAGGACTATGCTAGTAGGGCTGTCAGTGTGGACGATCAGCGCTTCTGACCCGTTATGTTTAGATTAAGTTTGATACGAAGCCATACCTATACGTGGACACACAAGCGAGTAGTATCGTTGAAGTGTATATAAAACAATGATGGTCCGTACTGATACACAACGACTATGCCCAGTAGGGCTGTCAGTGTCGGACGATCAGCGCTTTCTGGTCGGTTTACTTGAGATAAGCTGTGGTACGATGCACATAATAGTCCATTTTCTAAAGGCAAACTTCAATTAAAACTGCAATAAGTGATCAAAAACATCGAGACGGGCTTTTGTAATATTTTTTTATTATAATTTTTTAAGCAGGATATAAAGTCTGCACGAAGTAACGTTAAAGCCATCACATAAGTTATGTGAAATTACCTTACCTGTGGAGCAACTTACATTGCGTATAAAGAAAATAAGTTATTCAATATATTAGCGTCACAAACAGATCATAATCACAATCATAACAGAGACCAACAATGATTCAGACCACCATGAACTAGGGGTGTCACCGAGCGAAGTTAACAAAGGTGTGTACGCCGCCATATAAAATGATATATAATTTTGTTTTCATATCGTAGGTAGAGCAGTGCCAAATGTGCGCTCGATCTTTTCTACAAAATAAGGTCGTTTCAATGGAATTAAAAGAAAACATTCTGTCACAAATATTTGATATCATTTTAATATAAAAGTGTTAAGTGTACCTATTTTTTAATTGGAAGAATATATATGTAATAAAAATTAATCGGTAAACGCCTCACCAATCTAGCGCTTGGAAACTACTGAACAAGTTAAGCAATTTTATGTATTTTTTTGAAGTCCAAAAAAGATTTTTGTGAAAAGAAAATATTTAAAGCTTCCCGGAATATTTTCATTCAAATAATGATAATACTCATGAAACATAATCCAAATGTAACTGAAACTAAACAGCTGTTAAATATTTTAAGTTTTCTAAAGAGGCTGAAAAGTTTGTTTGCATATAAATTGTAGAAAATATTATGTTAACAATGCTCGATCAGTAGTTTAATACAGAAGATCATTACTATGTTACATATTTTATAGTAGCTAATATAATATTTCGTAGTGTAATGACTACATAAAATAGTACGGTAGCACTGTATTCTATTTATTCGTGCTCTAGAAGGTATCTCAGGGAATAAATTTGAGTAGAAGATAATGCTTCACTATTGTATTGATGTTTTCCATCGCGACTTGAGAGAGAAATTTAAATTTTTAACGCAAATTTTCAAGTCTTTTTGATTATTGAGAGCTATATTATGCTTACATACAGACAATTATACAGAAAAGAAATAAATTTACATTCAACGGCAGATCAAATACAAAATGTGCTAGCCTACAGAGTGGGAAGCCTTTCTATGAAAAATTGAGTTTCATGCCACAGTTAAATTAAACAGATACAATCTTTCTTGAGATATCTTCTGATATCTGGTGTACCTGCGTTACTGTTACCTGTTTAAAATTATGTTTAAAATTTATTTGAGTGTAATCAACCTGTTTAAAAATTTATTTATTCTGAGGCTGTACAATTTTCGCTCACGCTGTCAACTTTCAAGGAATGACACGCTCATAAATCGAACTGGAAGTATACAGACATAATTTTTCAGCACCTCCAGTGATAGGCTAAGGTAATGTTAAGCTGATAAACAAAACCATAAGTTAACAAAAGTAATTGATATTTGGATTTTAAGGCATATCCTTATAATTTAAATGTTTCTGGCGCAATAAATTTGAGTTTTTACTATTTAAAATAAACAAATAATGCCAGAGCTGCTTGGAGTTCACACAGGATGCAAGTCATGAACACAAGAAAACAAGCACAACACAATCACACGTCACAACAGCACAAGCGAAAGTGGGATACTAACAAGAAAATTTGTGATTTTACTAAAAAACTTACATCATACAATGCAAATGAAAATGCGTCCCATAAGCAAGAATTATTGTTAGGCATATTATTATTTAACATAATTCTTAGTTTGTGAATTCTACCCAATTTTCTAATCATAGCAATATAATGAATTAAATAATTGAGTATGAATTCAGTATGCTCATAAATAAATCGCAAAACTTTACATTTCTATCAAGATACACTAACAAGTTGACATTAAGTTTTGGAGTGATTTAAGCAATTCGTGTTCTCTCTTTGAGTTGAGGAACAAACTATTTATCTACAATTAATGAAATGAACAATTTTACGAAATAACTGATTTTACTTGTTAATTGAATGTAAGATAAGACTGAAGAAGGTCGATTACTCCATGACATGGATATAAAGTTTTGCAATTAATCGAATAACTATTGGTTTTTTTCTTTCAAGCGATTTTTGGACAAAAAATTTTTTGGAGAAAGACATAATGTATTGTTCGTTATGTTTTATTGCAGCCAATAAAACTGCATTTGGTAGAGAAGTTTTTGTTTTATTTTCAGAACTATTAGAAAGATTTACCATATATACTGAATGTATTGAAGTGACATCCCAGTAGGGACTAAAATGACTAGGGTTGAAGTAGTAAGATACAGAGCAAAATAAAACTATTAACTAGGAAAAAAAGTTCATGATAAAACCACTAGGATTAAAAATGAATTCTAAAAACACAGTTACGTAATTGGAGAAACGTGTTTAATTTTTCATATCTAAGCTTCCATAAATTCTAAAAACAAAAAAAAAGAGTTACTATAGTGATGAAGATAATTTTTACTAAATATCATCACAATTAAACTTACTTTTAAAAATCTGTGAGTCTGTTCCTAGATTCCTCTTGCCCTGAAGATAACAGTTTACTTGAAATAAATGCAGCCATTTCATTTTACGTATTATTCATATGATACAAAGACAACGGTATTGTTTACTTTTAAAAATATTAAAAACCCTGTCAAGGATACGTTTGAATCTCGCTATAGTTACCTAAATTGTCTAAAAAACTCCATAATTTTTTTTAACTAGAAGAAATGGTCTTTAAATTTTGGTTTTGTAAGATAAGTGATCCATTTATTACAAATTTTATTTTATTTTTGTAATTTATGTACAACTGGTATGATCCATTAATAAAGTAGGTATTTGATAATTAACATGTCCATTTAAAGTAAGCAACATCCTGAACAAGGAAAAGGCTTTATTTTAAAGGGATAGCGGCGTATTGTATGGAAACGTCTAATCTTGTGAAGATCTGATAGTGGTAGTTGTTCCCTCACAGAGATGGGAAGGTAAAGGCTCAGTTCCTGCTGCAGGGCTTAGTCAGGCTGACAGTCTGTAGCCGGATTACAGGTGTCGTGTTCCGGTGATACAACAACAATTACATACAGTCCAGATCTGTCACCCGCCAGCTGCAATTTCTCACGCATTTACTCCAGAAACTGCTAAGCCACTTTGTCGGACTTTTAGGCTTAATTTTATCTCTAATATCTTTCAAACCTAGACATCAGTGCACGGGTTTTTCTGCAATATAGTTTTAAAACTAAGTATTTGTGTTGTTTTTATGAATTAAACATAATTCAA
Organism: Homalodisca vitripennis; assembly: GCF_021130785.1. Taxonomy (NCBI): domain Eukaryota; kingdom Metazoa; phylum Arthropoda; class Insecta; order Hemiptera; family Cicadellidae; genus Homalodisca; species Homalodisca vitripennis. Next base: position 181,525,435 of record NC_060209.1, on the reverse strand, counting down.
AATTTTATTTCTCACTTTACCACTAGAAAAAAATGTTGATTTGGTAGGTATAAAACTTATTCATCTCCTGATTATGTTTATTATTGACGATGATTGGTTTAAAAGAATAACAGGAATTCGAATATTTGCTATCGTTATATGTTACAAAAAGTATAACACTGCATTTTGAGGATTGAACCTCTTGTTTAGTTTTAAAAACCATAATACATAAAAATTTAATTAAACCATCAAAAGTAAGGCGTTGCACTGCTACTTGAAAATTTACCATAACACATGCATTTTACATCAACAGGCTATTCAGACTGGTAAAAAAAGACATTACTGCACTAAAGTCAAGAGCTCAAACAGCACGTCACGCCCATACCAGGAAAATGGAACACTGACGAAAAAACATATGTCCGCCACTCCTGTGTAACCGTGGCGTATCTTAGGAAGAAGAGGAAGGGAATGGTCGGGAAAGGAATATTGCCTTTATTTTTTTGCCTTCTTTCAAAAAGAAGAGGCTGATCCTCATCTAAGCCTTAATTTGCCCGTCGGTATAGGCCATTGGCCTGTGCGAGGATCTTATAAAACAGAATAACCAGGAGAGGCGATACAGTACAAGGTCGATGGTATTGATAAAATGTTCCATTGGTTCCAGACAGAAGGTGAACCTGCGCTATCTCTACTTTAGATCTAAATTTCTACGCCCTGAAGTGTGCGGACATCGGCTCTCCCAAACACCTTGAACCTTGTTTATTCAATATAGTATAATGAAAAACTACTATTACCTTAAATACTGTTACCTTTTTTTTCAAAGTATTTCGAGTCAACATCCATCATTAAGTGATTATTGTAAATTTTGGAAAAATGGCAGATAATCACTTATTATTATAGGGAAACAGAACATTATCATAGGGAAGATGATGTACTGTAATTCTCCTTGTAGTAAAGCCACGCTTAGAACTAGGTAAACTAGATATGTATACGTGATATGTTCATCATTCTTGAAGTATTTATGAAATTAGTTTGTGTTAACAAGATCTACAACAATATGCAAGAATGTAACACAAATTAAGCAAGTCGCTAGCTTGCTGACCTAGAAAACATGTTCTTGTTGGAAACCTGTAATAGTCCAGGATCCTAGAGTAAATTTGCATTGTATAAGTACACAGCCATATTTTTCTTAAAATCCATTCAAAAGTTTAGTCTATGAATGGAACCGATCATCAACGATCATGGAACGGATATTTTAGGTAGGAATCGAAATCGGAGGGTAAGAATAGGTTTATAAATATGAAATGATAGTTTTTATCTCAGATCATATTTTTCTTATCTTCATGCAACTTACCGTGTCATACGTCATACACGTAAATAAATAGAACTTAATTATATATAGCTATATATATAGACCCTTAAAGTGCCGATTTTCAGTATCTTTATCTACTTGTCTGATAGTGATCGTAAAACTATTACTTATGCCTGATCGTTGGTATTAAGTTCATCAAGCTAGGAAAATATAATCTAAAAAAAACTAATCACAATATTTTAACCCTTTCAATACCCTCCTTTTTCGACCTCCGCTGATCCAAATTTCCACTATTGTACTTGACGATCAATATCTTATATTAATTCCAATAAAAGCCAGACTGAGTAGTGGTACAGTGCGAATAGTCTCTCCGTTCGTTGACTATAAATTGAAATAGCTCTTTTGTTTGTATTCGTAAAATACAGTACGTATATAGTACATATATGGTATTGTCTTTAGTTTAAAAAAATAGTACTATATTATATGTGGGACCAGCAAACTAAAGGAGTCCACTTTTCTCAATATCTGATACAATTGTATCTTTACTCAAATTAGAAGGAAATGTATTTATTTCAATTACAAAGATACATGTTTGGATATTATAAGTAAAATATTCCTTAATTATTGAATTAATTGGCGCTGCTAGTTTAGCTGTTTTAACAATAAATGTTTCAATATTAATTATATCAATATAGTTCTATCAAAAAGATGTGTGTCGTACAACTTCCTACACCATATTAGAAGCCCATTAAGTAGCAAACTGATTAGTAGTTGCCTCGTATGTCTCCCTGTTAGGAGCTACCAGCCTTACCTATTCCTAGTGGAGTCTGTCTTCACCGTGACCAATCTACCTTGTCATTTCTATTTCCGACAGTTGTTTTAGATTTACTTTATCGGTTTCTACGTGAACCCCGTCCTAAAGGGGTTCACTATACTAAAGTATAGTTTAAAAAATTTTTCATCTCTTTATTCTAAAACTAGGCTATCTGCAGCAGCTAATGGTCTATATTGTGCCTAATGGTTTTTCAGATGTCAAGGACTTCGCTAACTTCCTCTGCCCTGACCGCCTCCTAGACCGTCTCCTTACCGCCTCTTAATAGGTTTTATGTTGAAGTAATTTTGAATTATAAAGTAATTGCCCTTTTAAGATAGACCATTAAAGATAGAGAAAGTAGAACAAACATTTTATCACTACTTTAGGAACTAAATACATCCAAATAGTAAGTTTTGAAAGTCAGATCCTAATAAAATAGCCGCATATAAAAACTGTTAAGTATTTACAGTATATACACGACAGTTATTGGTTTAGTCAGCAACAATTTTGCATGATATATGATTTGAGAAAACCTAATTTTTAATCCAAGACCATTCAAGTAAGTAAAGTGTTTTATAATAATAATAATTTTTAAATAAAACAAGATCTGAACCTATATTTTTGGCTTTAATGATTCTCAGGAAAACTTATATTAAATGTCACAAGAAAGCACATTTATTGTAATGTCAACGTATTTATCAACTTGCGGAAACGAAATATGTATTTTCTCTTATTTCTAATAATTGATTGTGGACATGGTGACTCATTGTTCGGAAGTATGAAAGCCAACTTGCATTATCTATATTTTAATGTATTTAAATCTATCTTTTAATATTTTTATCTCGTTGGATTATGCTAATATATCCGCTGGCAAGGTAAGGATGTAGCGTGAAAAAGTTGTAGTACTTTCTTTCAACGTTTTTATTTGTGTAAAGCAAACGAGAATGCAAAAATCATCATCAGCTTTTCCTACTTCTCTTTAATTTGAAACTCAATTCATAGACTTCAGTTGTGATCTTTTTCAAACGTATGTGATATTTCATTCTCAGGAACAAATATTTACCCATGAGGTTTGTACAACTGGGAATCAAAACTAATTTAGGATAGCAGATCAAAATTATTGAACTATTTAAATCTTCACAAACAATTCTAAAAGGCAATATTGAGCTATTCAATCCTCAATTCACTATCTCTTTATATCAATTTCATGTTCAAAATGATGTAACAAATTTATTATCCAATAATACGAGCATACAGTTAAGAAATATATTCAATAACAAACCAATTACAAACATAGACTAGAAATGTACTTATTTAACCCATAAGAGACTACTGTGACCATATGGTCACAGTTTCAGTATTTTATTTTTTGGGTTGGTATGCCTGATTCATGAAGCTGGTTTTGATTTTTTCTTAGCCAGCTGACAGAACAAGAGTTATTCTTCAACCTGTAGTGTTATTGTTTGATGGTTGGTTTCAGTTGTGAGGAACAGTAAAGTATTAAATTTTACTTATGTTACAACATGGCTGATTTTCTTGACAACAATTGGTTGTAAGTATTATAACTTTTTTATATATAAGATAAACATATCTGAAATATGTCCTATGTTATTTCATAAGCTTTTAACTGGTTATGTTTTTAAAGAAAATGCTATGTCAGTTTTAGGTTATGTCATTAGGCCACCTCAAACTTTACTGTGACCATATGGTCACAGTAGGCTTTCATATGAACAAAAACAATAATATTGAAATATGTTTTACCAGTAATTTTTATTTCGCCTCTCATGTTTGTGAGGTATATATATTACATTATTATCCTTCATTTGTTGTTTTAGGCAACAACTGTCACTGGCCGAGGGATTTACTGTAGCCGAAGCTGTCGATGTAATTGAAAACTTTGTTGATGACGGGAATCTCGACACCTCAGGACGTTGACATCTTTATTGCCCCCCAGAAAATGATATCCTCACTGATGAAGACTCTGGTCCAGAAGACGAAGGTGGTACCATAAATAATTTGAACGGTGGACAACTATCAGCTCCCGCAGAAATAAGAGTAAGAAGACTTTGTAATCTTGTTGAATCAAGTTGCACGGAACTACAAGATAAAAAAACATCGAACCTGGATTGATGGCGACATGGAAGCTCAGAAGACTCTTGCTTTTCAAGCATACAACTACAGTAAGTTCAGTTCTTTAAGCCCAGTTGAACTTTTTGAGCTATTCATCAACAACAGTGTTATTGAATTGCTAGTTAAAAATACAAACAAGTACGCTTTATTCAAAAACTGCCCAGACCCAAAGGTTAGGAGGACGGAGGAAGAAATGAAATGCTTTTTAGCAATTTTGTTACTGTCAGGATACAATGAAACTGCCTGGTAAGAAATGCTATTGGGATTCTGGACTAGATATGAAAAATGAAATGGTCTGTCAAGCAATGAGACGTGATAGATTTATTCAAATTATGCGCTTTTTGCACTGTGCAGATAACTCTGAGACAATTCCAAATGACAAATTGTGGAAAATGAGGCCACTTATGAACTTACTCAAATGTAAATGTCTTGACAATTTTGTACCATCTGAGTTTTTTGTGTTTTGATGAGTCCATGGTAAAGTACTATGGCAAACATGGATGTAAGCAATTTTTTGAAAGGGAAACCTATCCGTTTTGGCTACAAGATTTGGAGCCTAAATACTGATACTGGGTACTTGATCAATTTTGAGATTTTTCAAGGGAAGAACACAACAACAAATGAAAACCATATTCCAAAGCTATTTGGGAAATCAGCAGCTCCTCTTGTATCAATGCTGGATGAAATACCTCAAGATGAGTTACCCCTACCAGTTGTTTTTTTGACAATTTGTTTACAAGTCCAGCACTGATGAAACATCTGAAAGATAGAGGTTATGGTTCTACAGGAACTGTCCGAATCAAACAGATTGCCAAAAGACTGCCCTCTTTCATCAAAAAAAGATATGCAAAATGAATCTCGAGGGAAGCTTTCAATGTAAAATAGAAAAAGAAGATGGCATATTTGTCGCTCGCTGGAAAGACAATAGTGTTGTTACAGTCGCATCGACATCATATGGTATTGAGCCTATTGCTAGTGTGAAAGCGCTTCTCTCAGTCAGAAAAGAAATATCTCCACATTCAACAACCCTTTGTGATAAAACAGTATAATCACCACATGGGAGGGACGGACCTTATGGATGAGGACATAAGCACCCACAGAATTGGGATCAGGGGAAAAAAGAAGTGGTGGTGGCCTTTGTTTACATGGCTTTATAGATCTGGGCACCACTAATGCTTGGCGACTTCTCAGATTGTCAGGGAACAAAATGACAAAAACTGACATTTAGAAGAGAAATAGTTCAATGCTACTTAACAAGGTACAAGGACTCCTCCAGCTCTTCCCGGCCCAAGTACTTCAAGAAAGGTCTTCGTTGCAAAAAAAATAAAAATAGTCTACGCTACGATGGTCTACATCACTATGTAATACCAACAGAAAAGCGCAGGAGGTGCGCAAATAGATTGTGCAGTTCTGTAGGAAGAACAGCTTGCAAAAAATGTGACGTCGGCCTGTGTGTAAAATGTTTCGAGAACTATCACAAACTGCAGTAGGCTACTATATATATGTCACTCTGGAGTCTACAAAAACTTTATAATAATCTGATTTTACTTTACTTAATAGTTTAATGGTTTTAAAGTAAATAATAAAGTAAAGTTTCATATAATGCGATTGGTTGTTTATTTATTCGGAAAAGGTATTCTTAAAAGCCTACTGTGACCATATGGTCACACACAAATTTTCGATATAGATACATCACTAGAATAAAATCAATAATTTTCCAATAACAAAAAAGCTTATAGAAAAGGGTTTAAATACAAAATAATTTCAAATTCCACAGAAAATAATTTCCAGTCCTTTATGGGTTAAGTTTGATATCCATTAGTACTAATTACTAATCAGTGTGCAGTGCAAGAGGACACAACAGTGCCGTACAACGGTCAGTTCCGAGTACAGCTTGTGTTGTTTCTCAATTAGCCGGCCATTGAGTACGATCACTGAGCTTCTATGACTCTTCAATTCAATATGTAAATTACGAGACTGAATGCCGGACTTGATGTGATTTGAATGTTAAATCAATTAAAACAAGTATGTACATCAGTACCTGTGCTTCCAAAATCCTAGGATCAATAAATTATCAAGTTTTTTCGAGTACTAAAAAAAGTGATCTGGAATGCTTTGATTTATTTGTATTTTAAGATTGCTATCGACGATAGAATGTAATATTTTATATCTTCCAGATTTAAAATCAATATAGGCTACAATACCTATATTTTATTTTATTATAAAAAAATCAATTTGCTTTGATGATGTAGTGTGTCTTGATAATTTTAGATGTGCAAAAGTGTCACACGATCTTTATTTCAGATCATTTTATTTTTAACTATTATTATACGAGTTTTAACAAATATATTAATAAAGTATAATATTTACATATTTAAATAGGTGCATTTATATTACAGCCAGTTATCCTATTTGTGAGGGTACAATAATTTTTAATTTAAAGTCTAAATTATTATAAATATCACTAGATATTAACAATCAAAGTACGAAGTCGTTTGTATTTGTTGTTATTATTTTAAATGTGTTTTTTATCACCAATTTCACGTCGGTTTCAATGAAATTATTAAAATTGGTAAAAAATATTATGTATTTTTGTAATTTTATACCATAATAAAGGCTTTAGTAAAGAGCATTGCCACGCTAAATTACAATACTGATTGATGATTTGCAAAATTTTAAGTGAAATTAGATTAAAAGTGTATAAAAAAAAAATAAACGTGTTCTGTCGTAATTATGTAGTCTGTTATGTTTAGTAAAACCGAAGGAATATCCATTTAAATATTGTAACGAGAGATAGTGTCTAACCGATCTAAAATATTTAAAAAATATGTTTGAACATTTGGAAACAACGGATGATTAAGCTCTGACTAAAATCCAAAATCTGAACACTATCAAAACTTCGAACGACTAGCTCAGGACTCAGGACTGTCATGCATAAACGATAAAGAAGCAGCATCATGTAAAGAAAGATAATGTACTAGTGATAGCAAAGTCCTACCTTTTTTATTATTTTTTTTCGTTATATTATCTATTATATTGGGGTTAGCAATCAGAAGATTAAAATGTTTACAACGGAAATGGTATGAGATGTTAAAACCTGAGAATAAGAATACGACAATTTTCATATGATAAATACGATTTCAAGTGATAATATAAATCAATTATATATTGTATATAAAATAAAATGATAAAATTGAAAAGTTACAATACAATGTACTAAATGTCCCAACTAGTGGCTCGTTCCGTGGTGCGGTAAGAGCTGAGGCTAGATCCGGTTACTTAACAAACTAATTACTATGTATTTAGTTTGGAAGGTAGTAACGTCTTGTGATTGTTTATATTTATAGAATAAATGAAATATATTTTTATTTTATTTACTATAGTGTTATATTTTTTCGGAATCCCTCGAATTGTATATGTTCACAGGCAATATTGTGTCAGGATTACTATCAGTTAGTATCTTGTCGATGATAAGTAATTTTTAAGAAGAAAATTATATTCAGTTTTGCGACTTTTGCACGTGGCCTACACCCGCCTGGGGAAAAGAATTTCAAATCCGTATGTATGATGTTATATTTTTCTATATATATTATATGTTATATTTAAATATAACAATTTTATATTTAATTTGTTATACTGGCTTCATAAAGAATATTAGGACTTACTACGCAATATTAAATAAATTAGTAATAACATTTTCAACATTTAAGCATATGTAGATTATCAATTAGTATTTTAATTTAGTTTTTTAAAATTTATTATAGTGTCACAGGAAATTTCGCAAAAGGTGTTGTAATCAGAAACTTGGAATAGTTTGCCTATAAAATTGTTTGTCATTCACTTGTCGTCTACCCCCATATACTGTCCAGACAATATCATGATGGTATAACTTAGCCTTTGGAATATACAAGCAGAATGTCATATTAGTCTATATGTGAAATTACTTAACAATACACAAGGATATATAAAATTAGTATTTTTTAGTACATGAAAATTTAATACGAATATTAACGTAGCTTAAAGAATATTTGAGTAAGTTATTAGTTGAACCAAGAGGTAAATCGCAGTTCATTGCTAATTGTACAGTTGCTCAAAACAGAAACATAATTCATTTAAATTTAGAATAATTAACGTGTACGCGTCGTTTACCCTGACAGTTACAGCGAGGGAAGTAGAGCAAGGCACAGCCCCAGTGTTAATAAGTATAACACCTCTACGTGATGTAGAAACCCTCGACTTGGATCAAAACGTTAATTTATTGAAACAAAATAAATTAACATTTTGAATATTACTACTTTGAGTTATATGTTTTTGTACTCGTATACACATTTAAGAGGTATGCTATTATTGGTGAAATAAAAATATACTGTTACTTATCAAACAATATTGGGTACCTTTATAATAAGAGTACAATCTAATATTTACTTGGAAATTTCAAAAACACTATTGTACGAGTACTTGTACTAAGTACTATACAATAACCCATGAAATGAACCATCAATGACATTAAACTGCACTCTCCATGTTCCCTTCAAGAAGTTTCTCCTGAACGAGTCCTTAGAAATTTTTTCACAATAAGTCTGCCTCCAGAATTAGTGGCTCGTCAGAAGGGTGAATATTGGAAATTTTTGTAGTTAAAATAAAACATTTGGACTTCAAGTGATACATTTACTAACCGTCAGATGTAACTGGTATAATGGCTGAGAAAGTATTAATTTAATAAATACTCATATATCAAATGTAATTCTAAGTCGCCTTCCGGGATAGGTGAATATAAAGATGGCATAAAGATTAATTGAGCTTTATATAAACCGTTAGCCCGCTTTAAAGATGGATCCATCACACCATAGAATGACTGTTTTTGACTAAAATGGAATCAGTTTGTTTCCTTAGTATCTTTTAAAATTGTCAAAACCTATGGAAATCAACTTAATTATAGTTAAAAACTAAACGATGCATACCACTCCATCCAATAATAACACTTAAACTCAGTCTCACTTCTAACTGGATTGAAGGCTTTTTACTTTTTTACCGATTTTGTCACTATATATATATACACAATTAAGGGGAAAAAGTTACTACTAACTTCTAGTTTAAAATGCTCGATTTCATATTGGCAGAATATAACCCTCACAATAGGGTATTAACTCAGCTTTCTTGTAGGGTACTGTGGTTGGTCTGCGGATAGTCTAAGTTGGGGTATATAAGTGATAGCCACGTAGTTAAGGTCTAATATTTTATCGTATTTCTCAATAAGAATATATGTACATTACAGGTAATATATATATAATATACAAACAGAAAACGTTCTAAAAGAAAGTGTGATAGGTATAAAGCATTTATACCAAATTTAGCATAACAGCATCTTCAAAAAACTTGTTTGGAAAGTTAGATATAACCAATCCTGTTCAAAATCAAAGATGGCAGGCTCTTATGTCAGCATTATTCCCAAAAGTTTAAACCTCTATGCATTGTTAATGGAAACTTTTAACAGGACACAATGATAATATGTCTTTATCACGTAAGTTACTGATGACGGGTATTGTTTATACAAACGGTTTACAGACTGATAATACAGGTATTCAGTGGCCGACAAGAACGTCCTGGCTAAGTGCTGCGCTTACCAGTAAGCGGATAGAGGCCAGTCTTATCTCTACCGCCTCCCTCGCCAACAGAATGGTGGCCCAACAATCACACAACATGCAAACAACTGATTTTCAGTTTGATTACTTTTCCATGCGGAGACTGTCTGTACCAGTACAGAACAATTTATTAGTATACACATGAATAAATATGCAAATTCATTTATTTTAAACCTAGTATAATTTTAACGGGAGTAGATTACGTTGATTATTAATGATTTTTAGACTTTATTGTACTTTTCTACTGCCTTAATGCTGATGAGACAGGACAGTTGGCAGACCGGTGTTTCCTAACAACAATAATAATAATGAGTCGTTTTTGTTATACATATATGTGCAACCATTGTCAATGTCATAATACAGCCATAGGCAAAGTTGAATCAGAACAATTATTTACATTTAAATTGAATAATAACATTTTAATTGCAGTTTTTAACCTAATTTTTATTTTATGAAATAAAATATTTTATGGCTCTTATGCATTACATTTAACAACATTTTACGATTAAACAATTTGTTCAATAACGTGTACATAATAGGCATATATCTATACCCACTCTCGCATCTAGTGACAAGTTTTCCGCTGCAGCAAGTGGATATCACCTTGATGCTGGTGAAATAGAGGTTTCTGAAATGTGTTTTCAATTGCGTACAATTGCAACACAATCGCCGCTAAGAACATTGTTATTTCAATTTAATTTTGTTTCAATTTGAAAAGATAGACTTATATACCAAGTAACGCTTAGAGACTAGCGTGGGGGGTGGTAATATAATTCTGACAAATGATAGTGTGTAAATAGCATTCATTTCAAATCTGGGAAGATATCACACCATTTATAAAACCTATGGGATTTCCATTTACAACAAAGTTATGTGCAACAATTATAGTAATGGACCGTGCATATGACCATAATGTAATAAAATCCTATTTAAGTATAGAACATTAACTTACTGTACACGTTTTATAAATACTTTGAAATAAAAGAAACTAACACAAACTAAAAATAATTAAACATAATCAATGATAGTGGCTACAATCCAAAAATAGCTCATATCTATTAAACATTTAAAAATTATAGATTTAAATCCAAGATAAAACATGTTTCGGTAGCTTAAATGTTGTAAGATTTTTAGTTGCCACCTTGTCAGAATGTATAATTCGAGTGCCACAGAGTAAATTTGCCATTAAAGCAGTACAGTACAGACTAGGTGACATTGTTGAACTATCTACAACTAATGAAAAAGATAAAAACAGAAGTTCAGTAGTGTATTGCTCTCAAAGCACAAAAATACGCTACTTTGTGAATGTGGACTAAGCAAATTGAGTCTGGAGCCCGGTTAAAGCATGCACTTTGTTCAGCTCATAATAACTATAACATTTTCCTAAATTGCTGCAGTTATGTTCTAATAAAATCCACGTTCCGAGCAGTTTCATCCCCTTCCTAAGGAGGCGAGGTGTACAGCTGGTGAACATTTAATTATACAACGAGGAAATCAAACGTTCTATTGCCCCAAGTAATTTTAACGCTCATTACATGATTATCGTAAATTCAAAGGGAAGTGCTCATTGAGATGTAAAACGTGCTTTAGTAATTCTAAAGATAATACTTAATTTTATCACATGAATTTGTGGATTAATTTCAAGTACGTTTTGACAGAACTTTCACCAATATTCTGAGAGTTTAATTTTCTATAATTCATATTTAAAAATGTTATGTATTTACTAAAGTACATTTTTTGGCTGAGCTTTAGAAAAGCCTGTCACTGGAGGTTTTGCAAAGATTTAAATTTTTTATCTCTGTACACGCTATGCCTCGAGAGCTGACTGACATATTCAGTTAACATTTCGCATAAAGCTTCATTTCTATGTATGTAACCTAGCGATCGATGATACTTTATGTCAATTCATAGGTTTTCGCTGAACGTTAAATAACATTGTTACATCGGTATCCATGACGGAAACTGGAAAATTTCAAAGTAAATACATTTTTAAATAAACTGAATACAATCATATCTAATTTTAGCATTAAATATGTCTTTGCAGACTTTAAATTTTGAGTGTAACTTTAGCAAAGCCTGCTGGGCTGCATATAGCGGGATTTATCTTGTATAAATTTAGCGTACATTAAACTTAAAAACGAGATTTTGTAGCCCAACCTTTACAATTTATCTTAAAACAAGTCAAAAACAACTTAAGATAGTTCAGGAATCACACTAAACATTTGTGCTATCTGCATCTTGCAAACATAAATTTTCCAACCTATGTTACAATATTTACAAAAAAAATGTTAATAGTCGAATGTGCTATACGAGTGGGTGATAAACTTCATAAAGAGTAAGATCACTAATATAAATCGTGAAAAAAGGTTTAGAGTAAAAAAAAATCTTTTTAGTTGAACTTTGCGTTAAAAATATAACTATTTTGTTAATTTTTTAATGATAGAGTTTAAAGTTAATTTTGAAATTATTTTTATATGTAAAAAGGAGAAAACCTGTTTTTGTAAAAAGCGAGACAATTTCTATAATTGAAACGTTCATATCAGGCAGCTCATGTAACTAACTTAACACAATGTTACATCTATACTATTTGCTGGCTGTAGAATACGATATAGCCATGCGTTATTATATAGCAGTAATCAAATGAAAGTGAGGGGAGGATGTTGTGTGGTTTTGTGACAAATTGCCCACTCATTATATCACCACCGCCACTAATGTGGCTGACCTCACGGTTTTGTCACATTACTCATAAGGTGGTCACGTGATACACAAAGCCGGCTGTCACAGTTATGTGTTATGCTGCTTTATATCAAGTTGTTAGAAGTGTTTTCTGTCCGAGTAGTATTGATTGGTTGAATAATTATATGACTTATTATCTATGAGTAAATTATAGAAGTAAAAGTATTAAAACTGTTCTAGATAATCTTATAAATAAAAATGAATGGCAAAATGTGTTGGTAAGCGCTAATCTTGATAACGGCTGGACCAATTCGGTTAATTCTTTTTGTAAAATGTCCATTGAAATGCGAGGAAGGTTTTTATGAAGAAAAAGTTAAGAAAAGTTACCTGGAATATTTTGGAATTCAGAAGAAATTGTAATTTTTACGTTTCATAATTTAAATTAAACTGGCACTAAACAGCTGTTGACAGCTATAGTTCGACAAACTTTCTGAAACATCTGTTTATATTAAAATTTTATCAATAATAAGTAAACAGTGCTTGATCGGTAGTGTAATGCAGATAGTACATAAAACGTTAATATATAAAATTCTACTCCAGACTGCACCAGTGACGAATTAAAATCATCTAATGCATTAAATATTGTTATAAAACTAACCTTAATGAAACAAAGTTATGAATGTATTCACATAAGTTACTTTAAACTGGTGGGCTTCCTTGACATTATGATACTAAATTGTAACATGGCTTAAGGAAAAACAGAGAAATGAATACTAACATGCCTCAACGAGTCATTCTTTGCCAAAAAAACAAGTGTAATGGAAAACTTTAATAACGATTATTTTGGAATGTTGCATAACCTTAATAAGGATTTCCCCTTATACCGAAAGTACATAAGTAGTAGGTAGGACTTCCCCCTAGGTCGTATTAGGCTTTTTCAGTCCTACTTATGTGTGTATTTTCTTCATCAGGACAAGACAAACTCAACTATGTCAACACGATTTTAACCAAAATAGATTTCCGAGAACTAGATAATCGAACGTATATAGTATCTTGATCAAGTCAATATGGCAAGATAAACTGTGACATAGTAGGTAAGTGAATTTAAACGGTCTTAAGTAGACACTTTTTAACTGAAGTAAGCATCTCGGTCCTACATAAGTATATATTTTTTTTCTTCGTCACCTGAAATATATGACAAGGACTGGAAATATATGCTTTTTGACCGAAGTAAGTTTCCGAGACCTGCTTGATCCGAGATTTGTGTTTTCTTGATCGGGTTGACAAGATGATCGGTGACGTTATGTATATCATTAATTAGAACCAGAAATGCTCCTACAGTGCCAAACATGATATAATAATTGGGTTTAAACTCTGATACTATTTACCATGAACTTAAATAATATCTACCTGATGTATGTATGTCTACTAAAGTGTTGTAGGGACTCCCATCATATTACATCACAATTGCTTTAATAAGTAATATAAGGACTTCGGTTCTAAAGATTGCGTGCGAAGCCGTGTGTAACAGCTAGTATAATATAAATACTAGCTAGGCTGAAAAGAAGCTAATAACATGTTTTTGAAATATTTTTATATTCATTTACAACATTATATCTAGTTTTATTTAAGGTAAAACTCTTATGGAAAGTAGCTATTCCAATGAAACAATTACGCATATAACAGTTAAAATACTCAAAAATGTATCACACGAGATTTTTTAATGTCAACTTTAATGTAAATCTATATATTTAATGATATAAAATTGATTAGGTTAGTATTAATTTTAAATAGTGTTAAAAAAAACAACATTTTACCCCTGTAACTTGTTGTTTTGTTCAACTTAGTTTCAATCTAAAGGTATTGATAAGCTATACAATTAAATGTAAGGAATGTGCCAGTTTTTTAAAGTTAAATTCAGTTAAATAGTTGAATTGTGATTATTATTATAGTTATGATTTATGAATTTAATAATTATAATTTAAGAAAGTATAGTGCTTTTTTATAAATTCTTTAGGGAATTCTAAATTATAAAATTATACTCCCTCCAGCCATTATACATATACATGAGTGTACATAATTCATATCTGTATCTATAAATGTTTTTCTTTGAGCACGATTATAGCATGTTCCCGAATTCTGCGTCAAATTTCTATTATTATCGTAGAATAATAAAACAATTTATTTTATGCCAGCCTATCTTCATAAATGTAGACAAGAGGTTTAGACCAATTTTAAAGAGCTACGACTAAAACCTATAACAAATATATAACAAAATATAACAATTCATATTCGATTGCACCACCATTAAGCCGATATGGGTATTTCCATCTTACAGATGCTATCGCGATAGCTAATTTTCGCTTGATACAGTTATACAGTGTTATGAGCTGACCACAGTACGTGGCGTGTCGATAGCCGCGTTATGGCTCAGTTTCACAGTTGTGTTCACGTTAAGTCTACCGAGTCGACTGTGTAATACATGTGTTACAGTGTTATGAGCTGACCGCAGTACGTGGCGTGTCGATAGCCGCGTTATGACTCAGTTTCACAGTTGTGTTCACGTTAAGTCTACCGAGTCGACTGTGTAATACATGTGTTACAGTGTTATGAGCTGACCGCAGTACGTGGCGTGTCGATAGCCGCGTTATGACTCAGTTTCACAGTTGTGTTCACGTTAAGTCTACCGAGTCGACTGTGTAATACATGTGTTACAGTGTTATGAGCTGACCACAGTACGTTGCGTGTCGATAGCCGCGTTATGACTCAGTTTCACAGTTGTGTTCACGTTAAGTCTACCGAGTCGACTGTGTAATACATGTGTTACAGTGTTATGGGCTGACCGCAGTACGTGGCGTGTCGATAGCCGCGTTATGACTCAGTTTCACAGTTGTGTTCACGTTAAGTCTACCGAGTCGACTGTGTAATACATGTGTTACAGTGTTATGAGCTGACCGCAGTACGTGGCGTGTCGATAGCCGCGTTATGACTCAGTTTCACAGTTGTGTTCACGTTAAGTCTACCGAGTCGACTGTGTAATACATGTGTTACAGTGTTATGAGCTGACCGCAGTACGTGGCGTGTCGATAGCCGCGTTATGACTCAGTTTCACAGTTGTGTTCACGTTAAGTCTACCGAGTCGACTGTGTAATACATGTGTTACAGTGTTATGAGCTGACCACAGTACGTTGCGTGTCGATAGCCGCGTTATGACTCAGTTTCACAGTTGTGTTCACGTTAAGTCTACCGAGTCGACTGTGTAATACATGTGTTACAGTGTTATGGGCTGACCGCAGTACGTGGCGTGTTGATAGCCGCGTTATGACTCAGTTTCACAGTTGTGTTCACGTTAAGTCTACCGAGTCGACTGTGTGATACATGTGTTACAGTGTTATGAGCTGACCACAGTACGTTGCGTGTCGATAGCCGCGTTATGACTCAGTTTCACAGTTGTGTTCACGTTAAGTCTACCGAGTCGACTGTGTAATACATGTGTTACAGTGTTATGAGCTGACCGCAGTACGTGGCGTGTCGATAGCCGCGTTATGACTCAGTTTCACAGTTGTGTTCACGTTAAGTCTACCGAGTCGACTGTGTAATACATGTGTTACAGTGTTATGAGCTGACCACAGTACGTTGCGTGTCGATAGCCGCGTTATGACTCAGTTTCACAGTTGTGTTCACGTTAAGTCTACCGAGTCGACTGTGTAATACATGTGTTACAGTGTTATGAGCTGACCGCAGTACGTGGCGTGTCGATAACCGCGTTATGGCTCAGTTTCACAGTTGTGCTCACGTTAAGTCTACCGAGTCGACTGTGTAATACATGTGTTACAGTGTTATGAGCTGACCGCAGTATGTGGCGTGTCGATAGCCGCGTTATGGCTCAGTTTCACAGTTGTGCTCACGTTAAGTCTACCGAGTCGACTGTGTAATAATTAATGCAGAAGGCTCCAAACTCCACATGTAAAATGTAGATTAGACACTGTTAAGGTCACCTATATAATTATAGTCCAACTATAATGACATTCTGATTAGCGTTTATTTTTTTAGTGATTTTTCTGATTTATTGATCACACACACACACACACACACACACACACACACACACACACACACACACACACACACACACACACACACACACACACACACACACACACACACACACACACACACACACACACACACATAAATCTTTGTATATAATTTCCTTTTATATTTCGGCATTTGCCGTTTTAAAAAAGGTTTAATAAATAAAAATAACACAGCAAACAAAATTTACATAAGTAAATAAATACAAATTTGCATAAATAAATAAACAGGAGTTTTTTAACATGTGATTAACACCAAAAAGAAATATCATGAACAGAGAAAGAATTTAGAAAAAATAATACATAATAAAAACAATTTATCATTTCATATAATATATCACATATCACCCGGACCTCTCACTTGCCGGGTGAATGTGCTACCATTAAACCACAGAGCCTTCACTTTTGAAGATTCAATTATTTTGTATTTGGCCGTTTCTTTCACATATGTGTTTAAATAACCAAACTAACATATGATCGGAAGACCAAATACCTGTCACATGACTTTTGTTTACATTCATTAAATTTGTATGAGTGGCAATAGCCTAATTTAATTTCAATAAACATTGAATCACAAAAAGTACTTGCTCCGACGGGACTCGAACCCGGATCTCTCACTTGCCGGGTGAATGTGCTACCGGGTGCAATCACTTGTATGTTAGATTTAAAGAAGTCATTTACATTAATGGAATCATAAAGAATTGTTGAGCTCATTCTGTCATATGTACGTTTTGAATTGTTTGTGTGGTTAGTGTATGACCACTGAAAAGTCATATTGTACTATCTACAATTTTCTATTTCAAAAGCTTAATTTCATGCACTCACTTATAAATGGTAAATAAATAAAAGTTTAACGGATCAGAGGAAATACCTCAGCAATGTGATTCCAGTTTGATGTAAAATCCAGCCGAGGGAAAAGATAAACAAGAAGTCGTTAAGGGGTATTTTTCCTTTTTGTTCGAGCTGAAATGGACCCATTGATTTAAAGTGGTGTCCTTTTAAATGTGAAGAAGTTGTTTGTGGAACTGTTACTAATATTTATTAATTTTATAACTGATTATGTAAAAATTTTTCTTCAAACATTGGACAAGCCTGTCATTGAAATACTTACTCCTTTTTTAGGGAAATTAAAGTCATACAAATTTTCAGTCCGCATTGTTAATTTCTGGAGTGTAGAAATTCGGATTTTATGATAATTGAGACATTGCATGAGTATGCCAGACTTTCTCTATTTATTTTCTGCATATTCTGATCAGAATATGAACAGTTTCTCTTTTAATACATCAATTTCATTGCAACCATACAAAATCGTTTATTAATTACGAGTACTAAGGTCAATCAATATATGCCAACATAAGCCGAACAAATTACTTTTAAAGACATAAAAATATGTAATTTAGTTTTAAAGTAGTATAAACACGTTACTCTAATGAGATTGGTAGTAGCTTTTTTAGTTGTAATAACAATTATAAATATGTTGTCACTAGATATTTAAAAATTAACCTTTCCTTCATATCCAACTATACAACTCCATCTTCTGTTCGACTTTATTTACTTTAATTTGGTCAACTCGTCCACAGCCTCTGTCTTGCTTCTCTGTTTCTAGTATATCTGTATATCTTCAAACCTTGCCATAAAAAAAAGAAATCCTTGACCTTGTCAAATGGTAGTCAAAGATCCCCTCTTATTAATACAGGTACTATATTTTCATGTTCGTAAATCGTTTGGTGTAAATATAAGGTTTAACACGGGATTTATTCATTCATACCTTACCTAGCATTCACTTTATTAGTGTGCCTGGACAGTCTCGAAACTATACCTATGTTATAGTTATTAATACAAAATTAAATATCAAAACTTAAATTGTTTCTTAAGAGAGTAGTTACAGTATTAGTAGGGCATGGTATTAGAATAAATGAAGGTTTTATCTTTAAATTATACAAATCACGTCCCGTAGTGAACCGTATTTGCTTTGATAACATTTTTTAAAATATTATTTCCGATTTCGTTATTCCTTGTACCTCAATACATGTCACTTTATTATACGAGTATAATTTATGAATAAAACAATCCCACTATCATGCAATAACTACCTAGCTATAATATATGTTGTTAATAATTATTTTTTAAATATATTGCAATTTCAAATCTGTTAACCTGTAGGTAATTGTTAAATGACTTTGTTTGCAGCTCAATTTTAACGAAAAATAGCAGGATTTGAGGAGTTTGCCATTATTTGATGTTACAAAGGACAAAAAGTACTATTTGATAAATAGTATTTCCCCTCTTTTTCAGGTGTGAAAATACGTATTACAAACGTGCGAAAGTATTGTGTTACTTCTCCTGACTTTCATGCTAGTGTCAAGTCACAATCATCAAGTATGACTTTAGCGTGTTCATCGCCAATTTTGGTAAATTTGTTTATTTTTTAGGCTCATATATTTTGTTTATTGTAAAGGCTTCATTGAATCTAATTAGAAATTAATATATCATTTTAGTGTCCAATTTTGACCACATATACTCGTATTTATTTATTTATAAGTTTCCAAAGAGAAATAAAACACAAAATATGACTTACAGCAATTTGTTCTTGTTATACTGATAATCAAAATGATATTTACTATAAAATAAAATGATCTATAGTAATGAGGTTATCATTTGCCTTGATTGGAGAATAATGCAACAAATCCAGTGGAAAGTGGAAAATGCGCACATTATTAATTATAAAGCTGTGTTTGAGTTGTAATCCACAAAGGATGGTTTAATACGAAACAACAATAATGACGTGATTAGCAGGTATTTGTTCCCTAAAGTGTATTGGATAGTGAATACAGTTTAAATATTCACTGGTCCAGACTAATTATCTCACTGGGTACTAGCTCCCATACATTTTATGGTTTGTTCATTTGAAGCTTATACTTCCCTTGACCAACATAGTATACGGTGTAACTGCAATATCTGAAATTAACAATATGAGCTAATAAGAAATTACGTGTTATATTGCCAACATAGTATACGGTGGTACTGTTGTATCTGAAATTAACAATATAAGCTAATAAGAAATTACGTGTTATATTGCCAACATAGTATACGGTGGTATTGTTGTATCTGAAATTAACAATATGAGCTAATAAGAAATTACGTGTTATATTGCCAACATAGTATACGGTTTAACTGTAATATCTGAAATTAATAGTATTGCTAATAAGAAATTACTTGTTATATTGTTATGCTTCCAAGTTAAATTGTTACGCTAGAAGCACAATAGTACTGTTACTGTTAGGTTTCCAAACCTCTACATATCCATTTTGACAATCATAATTTTCAAGGCTTATAATGTAATTAATGTAAAATTACTAAAAAGTTTTAAATAATTCATTATCAAGTAAAATGTTTTCGAATCGCTGACTTGACAACTAGTCAACGGTATAAAAATGAATCGCCAAATGTGTTGCTAAGCGCTCGGAAACGGCTCGACCAATTCGCCCAAAAAGTTGCAAAGGTTTCTCAGAATATTTAAGAAATCGGGAAAATAATTAAAATATTTACGACACTTAATCTAAAGTGAACTGGCACGTAACAGCTGTGTCAACAGCTGAAGTTCATCAGAGGCAGAAACACTTTGTTTACAATAAAATTCTAGAAAATAGTATAAATAACACTGCTTATCAATTGTGTGATGCACATTGAAAAGACAGAGTTACTAATTTTTACTTTAGATGGTATCAGTGCATACATTTGAAATACTATTTAAAAATCGTTAAAAACCGACTTTAGTGATCACCCACCTTAATGATGTGATGTTTGTACGAAGGTTTTTGAAACTCCCTTTACAAAGACTCCCTTAACTGTGTTTATGCTATTTTTACTGTAAGTTAAGGTGTGTCAAAGCGATAGCCCTCTTTTTCCCTTAAACCGGAAGCAGAACACAAGCAACCGAAGTAGATGATTTAAAAAAATCAAAATAGTCTTTTTATTCTAAGTTGGATATCAAACCTCAATACATATTTATTTTCATGGTTAGTCCAACAACATAAACTAAACTGTGATTCGTAAATAAATTAGAACCGGATTGAATTTAAACGGACAGAACGGACATATTTGACCGCAGAATATCTAAGGCACTTAAAATATTTTCGACAGGAGGTAGATAATAAGTGCTAGTTGTAGACGCGTTTTATACAATTAGATCTTGAAAAGCAACATATATATTTTCCTGATCGGGGCAACATCAACTGTGGGACCGTAAATATATTAGACCGGAAGTCTATCTTTCAATCTTTGTTGCAACCGCTGTTTAGCATAGAGTAAGAAAATATCCAGATAAGAAAATTAAAACTTTTCATAATATATATTTTTAACTGCACACTTAAGCAAATGTTAAGTAAGTAGCAGTTGATCAGTACTGTGATGTAAATATAAAATACAAATTTTGAAATTTATTCCACAAGTATACATTGTAGGCATGACTTTCAGTAAACCTAACAAAGGATTTTTCATTCAATATGTTTATGAATTTTAGAAACTTCATAATTAATTAACAACAGCCTGATAGAAAGTTTTATAAATCCCTAGCTACTATATCATATACACTCAGAGTAAGAAATCCAGTTATAAAATAAAGGACAACACAATGGAAAATTCTGCAAGTAGAGGTGGACAGAGCACAGCAGACAGAGCTGGCTAGAGAGAGGGAGACCCTCTGTATCCATTGTTGGTGTAAGTGATGGGACAGCAGACCTTGTATGCTAGGCTCACACTCATATATCATATCTACGTATTGTCCTGTGGAGTGTATGTTTGTGGACTGTTTTCTTTTACTTGCTTTCTCCGACGAAAACAGTTGGGACTCAGATTTATATTTATTACGAAAATTAATTAAATTCAGGTTAAAACTTAGACTGCATGTAGTGTTACATGAACTTTGACTGGAGACATATATTTAATAGATGTATATTAAAAGTAATTTATTTAGAATTCATTGATATTTTATATAAATGTTTATTCATAGTGCAAACAGTGACTTATATGGGAAAAAATCGTGCATTTTGAAGATAAATGCCCCATGTAGTATGATTGTTTTCGCAGTGAGAGATGGTCTTCCTTTTCTCACCATAATCAATGTTTTTTGTTTGTTCTATGTGTTAAGAATGTAGCTTATAATAATTTATGATTAAAGAAATAATTTATTACAGTATAATTTAATCCAAAGATAAATACTCAGATGTTGGCTGTTTCAATCAATATAATGAATGAATTAGTGTGAAAGTTGGATAAGTACTCTATTAGGGAGAAGGGCGGGGAAATACAAAATGAATTAAATTTACTGTAATGATATTATTTTTACAAAGTGAGTATTTGACAAAAACTATGTATTTTATAAAATTTCGATTGAATTAACTATCGCTACTAGCTTAGCCTTCTTAATATCAGTGAGTTATTAATATTAATTATTTTAATATACTTGCATAACACATTTATGTCGCACTACTTCCTACGCCAAATTAGAAGTTTGTCTCGAACGGGAACTGATTAGAAGTAGCTCCCAACTCCGTCACTCCTTTCCCTATTAAACACAAGCACCCTACCTACTCCTGTTGGAGTCTTCACAGTCTAAAACTTACACTACCTCCATTTTAGCTTGTAATTTTTCTCTTCGACAGTTGTTGTGTAATGTTCTAGCCTTCTACGTGAATGCCCCCTTCAAAATTTTAGTGTTAAAAACTTTGCATCTCTTTACTCTACAACCAGGATACCTATAGGATACCTGCTCTAATGAATGTGCATGATAATGTATTTTTCATGGAAAACAAAGCCTATGCGCTCAAAGTTGGTGAGTTTTAGGGGTGCAATGGGTTTGTGCTTGACATAATATCACAGTCGTTGCCCTTAAAGGTAAGATAATTGATGATAGAATACGTAGAACAATCATTGCATCACTACACTAAGAGTTAAGCAATTTTAAAGTTGTATATTTAGAAAATCATGCCCGAATGAAAATAGATGAAAAAATGTAAATTTTTACATCGTGAATATAAAAGGAAGAAGGAAACCTAATTTTTAATGGAATACAATTCGACTAAATGTAGCGATTTAAAATAAAAACTTTCTTTACAGAAATTAATTTTATTGCATACTCAAAATTACGTAAATCATTATGACAGTAAAAATAATTTTCTATACATATTCATTACAGTAAGAATGGTTGGTACACATACGTGGTTGGTTGTTAAAAAGCACAATAAAACCCATTGTGCTTTATTTATTTCAACAAATTTTGTCGTTTATATTTTTAACCAAAAATAATATGAAATTAATAAAAAAATACAATTTTAAATATCTGAAGCTTTTTTAGTTAATGCAATTTTGAGTGATATTGATATTAACATTTAAACCAGGTAGAACAATGATTAAAATATTAACGTATTTAAATAATAAAATTTAGGTATGTATTTTCTTGGTTTTACCTTAATTGAGTGTGGACATGGTAAATCACTGTCCGGGAACTTAAGTTTTTATTAAAACCTATACAGAAATATCCTCTAGGAACAAAATAGATCGCCATACGTGTAGTTTCAGTACGGGTAGTAATGGGAGGATATTGAACGTGTTCATACTGTAATTGCAAACAGTATTAAAGTAACATTGCATGTAATGTGAAATTCACCATGCAAACATTACTACAACTTCTCACGTAAACCCTCCAACAAATTGCAAACATTCCAAGTTTTTTCCTAGTGATTTGCTAAACAAAACCACTTAAAAAGAACAATTGTTTATAACGACTCTTCATCTATTACTCGATTATTTGTTCTTATAAAGTCTTAAAAACCAGGTCTGGATATTATTCAATGAGTAAATGAATTTTAAACTTATGTTCTGAAAAGAGAGCGGAAAAAATACATTTTAAATTTGAATTTTCTCATAAATTGTATGATTGAACGTTATATATAATAAACTAATAGTACTGAACCATAACTGTCTAGCATATACGTACATTATACTGAATGATACACTTAATAATTATTACTAACAGCTTCTCTATAGTGAGACCACCACAATCAGGAGCAAACTCCGTCAATACGCAATCTATGTGTTAAAGGGACCAAATTTAAAAATTCCTAATACATTTTTCCCATAAAGTTATTATTAGTATTGGAAATATAACTACACAATATTTGCTCCATGGTACTGTTTATTTTAATTGAGTGTAGACATGGTAACTCACTGTCAGGTAAGACTCAGGTGAGAATATGTAAACAATTTTTTCTATTTTTCTTCGTGTGAATCGAAAGAGAATGCCTAAAAATACATCGTACGCTGTTCCTACTTGATTTTAGTTTGCTACTCAATTCATAGACTACAGTCCTTAACTTTTTTTTAAATATGTGATATTTTAGTGGAAGTGATAAAGAAATTGCCCACAACATTTATACATCCAGGCATCATAATTAACGTAGGATAGAAGTTCCTAGAAATGTTAAACCATTTGAATCTCCAACACTTCTGGCATAAAATATTGAGCTAGCTTCATCCTCAATTCATTATCTCATTAGTTAAATGAGATATGAATTTCAAGCTCAAAACTGTTTAGGCAATTTATTATCCAATAATACGTGCATACAGTAAAGAAATATATTCAATCACAAATCAATTACAAAAATTGAATAGTAGTGGATTTATTTAGTTTGATATCCATTAGCACTAATTACTAATCAGTGTGCAGTGCAAGAGGACATAACAGTGCCGTACAACGGTCAGTTCCGAGTACAGTTGGTGTTGTTTCTCAATTAGCCGGCCATTGAGTACGATCACTGAGCTTCTACGGCTCTTCAATTCAATATGCAAATTAAGAGACGGAATGCCGGACTTGATGTGATTTGCATGTTAAATCAATTAACACAGCTATGTACATCAGTACATGTGATCCCAAAATCCTAGGATCAATTAACAAGTTTTACGTTTATTGAAAAAAAGTTATCTGGAATGCTTTGATTTATTTGTATTTTAACGTTGCAATCCGTCATAAAAGCAAAGCTATACAGTATAAATTACCCGTTTAAAATCAATTTGCAATATGTATATTTTCTGTTTTTATAACAAAACCTAGTGCATTTTCAGAATGTAATGTGTCTTTAATGGTATGAGATATGCAAAAGTATCACAGGATCCTTATTCCAGATCATGAGTTTTTTGACCATGAATATATAATATATAACTAATATATTAATTTAGAATAATATTTTTATATTTTAATATACATTTACTATACAGCCAATCATACTATTTGCAAGTTTCTAATAATATTTGATTGGCTCAAACTATTATTCAAATTCTCAACTATTATTCAAACCATCCGATATCAACAAGTAAAGTACGAAGTAGATTGTAATTGATTTTATATTTGATGTGTCTTGATGACTTCATTTTATCCTAGCTACCGTGAAAGTTTCAAAACAGTGTGTGGTTGAAACAAGAGAATCTATATTTGTAATTTTATGCCAAAAACAGTTTAAGTCCAGCACATAGCAACGCCAAATTACAATGCTGTAACATAAAGCTTCACTCTACCGCAGCAATTGACGATTAATACGGCTCAGGACCTGCTATCTTGCTTAAAAAATAACGAGTACCATGTAAAGAAAGATAATGTACCACCAGATAGTAAAGTCCCACCTCATCTTATTTCTGTTTGTTATCTTATCTGGGATAAAAATTATAAATCAGTGTCATTCTTGCTGTTTTCATCCTAATAACTTTTTGTTCTTTTTAAAAGCTTGGATTGTTTATATATGAATCAGTGTTCATAATCAGTAATTTGCCCAATTGAAGAATAAAATGGTTACACTGAAAATGGTATGAGGTTTTAACGAGATTTAAATAGTAGGTATACCCTTTAGCGATATTTCGTAAGTGTGAAATTAGCAGAATCTATTCTCAATAATCACTGGATTGTATTTTTTATGAAATCCTTCGAATTGTGTTCGAAGGCGACATTATTCCAGGATTGAGACTCAACGACAAGTTATTTCTAAGAATAAGCTTTTCTATCAAGCTTTTTCTAAAAGGTTTTGAAAATTCTGCACGTGGCTCATATCTGGTTGTAAAAGTAATGGAAATCCCAATGTATAAATATATAATTTATTAAATTAGAACCAAGAAAAATATTATATAGGATATCAATTTGTATTTTAGAACAAGGCACGCAAAGCCATTTCTTTAATGTTTTAAGAAAATCAACTTTATGTTTTTATATTTATGGTGTTGTAACTAAACACTGGAATAATTTACCTATACCATTTTTTTAAATATACCTATTCACTTGACATCTACTCCTATATACTGTCCACACAATTAGGCTACGATGGTATATCTTAACTTCTGTAGTGCACATGTGGAATGTCAAAACAGTCTACCAACATCTTTATATCAGTTTACTTACTGCAATATGTAGTATCTCCTGTAATAAATATTGGAATAAGGTATTACTTGAATCAAGAGGTAAAATCGCAGTTAATTTTTGTGCAGTTGTTGTTGTTGATACAGTTGCTGAAAAAAGAAACATCATCAACAACATGTTAATTTAGAACACGTTACGTGTACGCGTCGGTTACTCTGACATTTACAGCGAGCGAAATAGTGCAAGGCACAGCCTCAGTGTTAATAAGTATAACACCTCTAAGTGGTGTTAGAGCTCTGGACTGAAATACAGAGAGATTAACAATTTTATATTATAATATTTATGTTTGTATACAAACTTATTTGTTATACTTTTAATGGTAAAATAAAAGATGCTGAGATTCTAGCTTTAAATTTCTTACTTCTGAAAACTTTTGTCAAAAAATTTGAATTACCTTAATAATCAAAGTAAAACCTAATAGTTGCTTGGAAACTTAAGTAACACTATTGTACTTGTCAGGATGTACTACTTGTACCCAGAAATGAATTATAGTATTACACTGCACTCTCAATGGTGTATGTTTAAAAAAGTTTCTTAAGAACGACTTACTATAAAGCTTCTCACAAAAAGCCTACCTTAAGAATTAGAAGTGCGTCAGAAGGCGACATATTGGAGGATCCGCTCTGTAGAATGTATGATGAGCAGGAGGAGACTGCTCAAATACCTGCACTTGGGCTGTCCTGCAATAGCAAGGGAGTAATTCACCACCTTTGGTAGTTTGGACAAGAGTGGTTAATTTTCCCACCTGCACCTGATTGGTTGTTTTCGGCGGTTTGTAAAACTGCTAAAATCGTAAACTGGTTAGGTTCAAGTTATGCTTCCGACGTGCGCAAAAGGCCCTTGAGGTTTAAGTGTACGGGAATATTCAGCCCTTTAGATGAAAAATACGGTTACATTTTAAGTTGAGAAAAAACTATCGTTCTTCAGATAATAAATTTAATAACCGTCATACTTAATTGGACCACTGATTGAGAAAGTAGTAATTTCGTTCATAAATACTTCGAAGTCAATTATGAGTCCCCTTCTGGTACAGGTGAATAAACGGTAGTCTAAAGACCTATTTCCTACCGTTATATATTTACAGTATTTTGATCGTTTGTACTAACTGGTTTCTATATAAATAATAAGCCTGCACATGAGAATTGTATCAATCACATACAGCTTCACTGGTTTGACTACAGGACAGGAATGTGTTTACTTTTGTTAATATATTTAGCAGATTTCCAACCATATAAAAATTTAACTGAATTATAGTCGTAAACTACATAATGGACACCACTCCATCCAAGAATAATATCTAGTATCTTAGTCTCTTTTCTAAATATATTTAACCCTGTTATTTCCTTATCGCATTTTTCATATATTATGAATACAAAATAGTTGTAATCAAGTTGAGCATAGAATTGTTTTTGCTATTGAATTTATAGTTTTTATGATCAAGCCAATAATCTAATGGTATTTATATGTGCTTATAATAGTGGTATTTGCTTAACATATACTTCTATAGGTTATAAAAACTACTTCATGGATAAAGATATACTGCAAAATTAAGATAAAGTTATTGCTACAATAAATGTCACTTATTAAAACAATGCTTGACAAGAATATCAAGTTGAGCAATGAGCTTAATGAAGTAAGTTTGAGTACAAATAATTCAAACCTTATTCTCAGTACAGGAAGTTTTTTCAATTTTAATGCAATATTGGCATAAAGAATTTAAAATTTATAATTATTCATCTAATGATAGATGTGTTATAAAGTCGAGTATATCCCACTGATCACTCATGAGGTTGTTTACATACATTACATGATATTTGGTAGGAAAGTTAGTCTGTTATAAGACAAACATTCGTAATTAATTAAATAATATTGTAGTATCGTATTCTGTGCATAGTTTAGGGTGGCGTACTGTGATTGTAAAGAAAGATTTGAGACTTTAGTGATGGTAATTTTGAGGATGAGATATGTACTTAAATGTCCTTTTATACCGCCTCAATTACGAGGAGAAAGGATTGTTCAGAGGAACAGAAGTTTCCCCAATAATAATAATGTCTTTATTTGTCATTCAGATATCTAAAATCATTGCCAATGTCATAATACACCCATAGGCAAAGTTGCAACAGAAAAATAACTAACATTAAAGTTGAATAACGATATTTAATTGTAATTGTTAACCTAAAATCTTATTTCATTAACTAAAATGAAATTTAATAGCTCTTATGCTTTTAATTTTAACAAAATTATACAATTAAAAAATTGATTCATCCAATAACGTATACATAAGTAAAGGATTATTCTGCTTTGATAAACAATAGCTTGTATTCATAAAATAACTTTAAAAATGTTTATATGAAAATCATTAGATCAAACATATTTCGGTAGCATGAATTTTGTAAGATTTTAGTAGCCGCCTTGAAAATGTATAACTCGAGTGCCACATTTGCGATTAAAGCAGTAAAATGTGGACTAAGTGACATTAAACTATCTACAACTAATGACAAAGATAAAAACAGAAACATCAGTACCATATTACTCTCAAAGTACAAAAATACGCTTCTTTGTCAATGAGGACCAAGCAAATTGAGTCTGGAGCCCGGTTAAAGCGTACACTTTGTTCAGCTCATAATAACTATAACATTTTCCTAAATTGCTGCAGTTATGTTCTAATAAAATCCACGTTCCGAGCAGTTTCATTTCTTCCTAAGGAGGCGAAGTGTACAGCTGGTGAACATTTAATTATATAACAAGAATATCAAACGTTTTTATTGCACTAAGTTATTTTAACGCTCATTTCATGCTTACCATAAATTAAAAAGCAAATGCTCATTGAGGTGTAAAATGTGCTTTAGTAATTCTGAAGATAATAATTGATATTAACACAAGAAGTTTCGTTCTTAGTTCCGGTTATTTTTGATTTGATTTACATCAATGTTCTGAGAAAAATTAATTTCATACAACTTATATTTGAAAACGTTATGTATTTACTACCATTTTTGGCTAAGCGATAAGGAAGCGTTACTCGAGGATCAGGAGAAATTTAATTTTTTATAACGTGTCGGCTCGAAATATGGAGAGCTAGGTGACTTATACAGTTAAAAATTTTGCCTGAAGCATTTCTATATAAGCAAAATAGCGTTCGATGATGTTGCATGTCAATCCACGTGATTTGGCTGAGCGTTAGCAAACATATTTATATTGCTAGCTATGGTGGCAACTGGAAAGTTTCAGAATAAATAAAGATGTAAAAAAACAGAATACAATCATATGCATGTTGACACATGTAACTAAAGATTTCACATTTTGATTGTAACCTTAGTGAAACCTGCTGTGTGCACGTCATGGAACTTAAGACGTGTAGCGTAAAACGGGGTTCTGTGGCACGACTTTTACCATTCATCCCAGAACAGTTAAAAACTACTTAGGCAGATGCGGAACTGCCGAAGGCCAAGTAGTCTAAGACACCAAACTTCAGTCTAAGTTAGAGATAGCGCATGTTCAAATCGTGTGACCGTTGCACTTTTTATCATTTTGACCTTGTTCTTGTACTCTTCTCCTTATTCTGGAGTAGGGGCAGCATAAGATTAATAAAGGGATAGCCCTCTTCTTAAGAAAATAAATAAAAAATATAATATATGTAAATGAAAAAGTACAGCAATCATATTGATGATTTTCATAAGCTGTATCTTACAAATAAAAATTTGTCTAACATATTTTGTTATGAATATTTTTATGTTTATATTTGTAGAAGTGGTCGCTGTGGAAGTGGTTGATGAACTTCATAAAAAATAAAGTGATTTATTACTAATAGCAGTCTTGACAAACATAATACTTTTCGTTAAAACAAAATAAAATATAGCTATTTTGTTGAGTTTGTCAGTGAAAAAGTTTAAAATTATATTTTTAGTGTTTTCCCCTGTCTAACAAGGATAATATTTTTGTGTCAATAGTTGTTGTCTACAAAGTGAGATATCTTCTATAACTGAGACGGTCACCACAGACAGCTTATGTAAATAACTTAACACTACCATGTCAATGCTCTTACTGTAGGATACGATATCAAAATTTGTTATTTTATAGCAGCAGTCAAATGAAAGTGAGGGGAGGTTGTTGTGTGGTTTAGTGACAAATTGCCCACTCATTATATCACCACCGCCGCTAATGTGGCTGACCTCACGGTTTTGTCACATTACTCATAAGGTGGTCACGTGATACACAAAGCCGGCTGTCACAGTTATGTGTTATGTGGCGTGCTTTATATCAAGTTGTTAGAGGTGTTTTCTGTCCGAGTAGTATTGATTGTTTGAAAGATTGCTTGGCTTATTATGTATGAGTAAATTATACACGTAAAAGTATTAACCTTTTCTAGATATTCTAGTAGAAATACTAGTTACACTAAATGGAAGTCCATATTTTTTATTTAAAAGTTGTACCATCTTGAGTTCAGATGAATTCTTTCATTATTAGATTTAGTTAACAAATAATATGAATTTTGTCGATTGTACTTATACTATATAAAATAAGGTATGGTTAATCATCTGAGTGTAATAAATTTATATACACTATTCGAGTTATCATACAAATTCAAAGCCATTTTTATATTCGCAATTTATAACATTATTATTGCTAATCCCATCCTTGTCTAAAAATTAACCTTTGTTCAACTTAAACAAATTTATATTTTGATCCACGTAACAGGATTTAAAGTTATTATAGGACAAGGAGAGTATTCAGGAAAGATAAGATACGGAATTTTAACCCAAAAATAATAGCTTTTTAAGATAACGTATCTGGTTATGGGAAAGTGAAAAAATATAATTCTTTTATCACTTCTCGGAAAATGATAAGGATTTAAATGAAGAAACTGTGCCAAAATTTGTAATGGAAACAAAAAATAAAACATCTTAAAAAACACTTTAGGGAATTCTAAATTACCAAAATGCTATACCCTCCACATATTTTTCATGTTCATGTTTGTAAACAATTCATATCGTTATCTATAAAAGTTTTTCTTTGAGCACGATTATACCAAAATCTGCAACAAATTTATATTACTTTTCTTGAAGTTTTAAAACAATTTATTTTCTGATTGCCTATCTTCATAAATTTTTACAGTTGGTGTAGACTAATTTTAAAAAGATGTGACTAAGAAGTTCTAAAAACTAAACCAAATCAATTGATAGTCGATTGCACCACCACAGGTACTTCAAGACGTGGTTATTTCCAAACTACAGATAGTATCGCGAAAGCTAATTTTCGCTCGATACAATTATACAGTGTTATGAGCTGACCGCAGTACGTGGCGTGTCGATAGCCGCGTTATGGCTCAGTTTCACAGTTGTGTTCACGTTCAATCTACCGATTTGACAGTAATTAATGCAGAAGTTATCACACTCCACATGTAAAATTTAGGTTAGACCCTGTTGAAAGTCACCTGTAATTATAGTCCGACCATAAGGGAATTCTGACTAGGGTTTATTATCTGTTTTTGATCATTGTTCATTGGAAGTTTCTGAATACAATTATATATAACATACAACATTTTTTTTAAAGATTTTGAAAAGTCATTAAGTAGGGATTGGGTCGAGAGTCGGTGGTCATCATGTCTTGTACTCTTTGTCACTCTTCTATTACCCACAAATTCAAAATAATAAATATCAAATAAGATCTTATATATATATATATATATATATATATATAATATAATATAATATAATATAAATATAATATAATTAATATATATTACGATATTGTATATCATTAATGATATTATATATAAGTACAACTTCACCATAATTTGCCACCATGATTTTAAATTTTTAGTTTAAATCATGTTTCAAATTATTTTTAAAAATTAAATTAAATTATTCTTTTTATTTTATTATATATATATATATAATAAAATATATACATATATTACTCTACATTTGGATATTTTTTGTTGCATAAGTTTAATAACCAAACTACATGTGATCTGTAATCACTTATAATTTATTTTAGATTAAAAAAGATCATATACATTAATCAGAAACCAACGTTGAATTCATTGCGTTATTTGTTAAACGTTTTTTTTTATGTTTGTCGTCATTGCAATGTCATATTGTGCTCACTACAATTTATTTGTTTCAAAAACTTAATTTCATGCCCCACTTAGAAAAGGTAAAGAAATTCAAGTTGAACGGATCAGAGAAATTACCTCAGCAATGTTATTCCAGTTTGATGTAAAATCCAGCAGAGGGGAAAGATAAACATGAAGTCGTTAAGCGGTAATTTCCCTTTTTGTGCGAATGGGAATGGAACCATCTACAGTATGTGGTGTCCTTTTAAATGTGAAGATGTTGTTTGTTGCGGAGCTGTTACTAATATTTATTTATTTAATAGCTTATTATATCAATACGGTACGTATAATCATACTTCTGTATAATAACAATGCTTTGTTTCTTTAAACAATTGACAAGCTTTTAGTCATTAAAATCTTTTTCCAGCGAAATGAAAAAAAAGCAACTTTACAGCCCCAATTTTAATTTGTGAAATTAATTTAAATTAGAAACTTATGGGTTATAATTGAGACAACGAATGAGTATGCCCTACGTTCTTTATATTTATTATCTGCTTATTTGGAGCAGAATGAATTACAGTTTATCTTTCAAATACATAATTTCATTGCCACCATAAACATCGCTCATTGTATACTAAGGCCAATATAAGCCTTGTGAAGCGAAACCAATTAATATTAAACACATAAAAATGTGTAATTTAGTTTTAAGGTAGTATAAACATGTTAATTTAATAAAGTTGGTAATAGCTTTATTGGTTGTAATGATAATAGATATATTATGTTGGCACTTGAATGCATAGCAATCTACTGTACAATTTTGTCACTATTTATTTAAAGATCAACCTTTCCTTCATATCCAACCATACAACTCCGCTTTCTGCTCGATCTTATTAACTTTATTTTGCTCATCTCGTCCACTCGCCTTTGTCATGTTTCTCTGTCTCCAGTACATATCTTCAAAACTTGCCATTAAACAAAGAAATCCTTGTGATTTTCCAATTACCACAGTTTCATACTCGTATTTGGTACCAATATGAAGTGCAACACGGGATTTATTTATTTATACTCTCCGGTATTGCCTTTATTAGTGTGCCTGGACAGTCTTGAAACTATACCTATGATATAGTTTTTAATACGACATGAAATCATCAAATTTCTTACGTGAGTAGTTACAGTATTAATAGGCCATGGTATTAGAATACATTTAAAGTTTTTATCTTTACTTTATACAAATCACGTCCCTTTGTGAACTACATTTGTTTGAATAAAATGTTTTGTTTGGAAATTACTTATGATTTACTTGATCCTTGGTCTTCAATATATTTTTACGGCTAAAACAATTTTTAGTCAATTTGCAATAACTGCCTAGCTGTAATAAAATGTAGTTAAGGGTTAATTTTCTATTACACTACACCTCCAACTTCTATTATTCTCTTGAAGATAGCCGTTGGATAACAAACATTGAAGTGAGGATAATACTATTGTAAGTGATCCTAATTTTTAAAATATAA
The DNA here is from genome assembly GCF_021130785.1 of Homalodisca vitripennis. Lineage (NCBI taxonomy): Eukaryota > Metazoa > Arthropoda > Insecta > Hemiptera > Cicadellidae > Homalodisca > Homalodisca vitripennis. Next base: position 181,491,765 of record NC_060209.1, on the reverse strand, counting down.
GGTTAAGTTTACGAACATAAAAATTACCCCATCTACTTTAAAACTATTAAATAAACACAAGGTAGGAGTAAGACAAACCACGTGTCTTACAATGGGCTACACTGTGGTTGCTTAAACATTTTCTAACCCACAGCTCATTTTACTCTCGAGATAAACAGACAATACACTTTATAGAAAAAAATATTTTTAAATCGATTTTTAAACAAAAGGGTAATGTAAAAGTATACTGAGTAATAGGCTAAAGTCTATATATATATATATATATATATATATATATATATATATATATAATATATATATATATATATATATATATATAATATATATAATATATATATATATATATATATATATATATATATATATATATATATGAAATCTTTCTTATGGTATCTTGCCACATACAATCATATTCATTAAGTTAGGTTTTCGTACCAGGTTCAATGAATAAAAGTTTCAGAGGGTAGGAAAAGTACCAAGAGAACTCTGAAATCAAATATTATCACAGACTTCCAAAATTAACTTTCCACTCTATTATATTTCCTTTTACTCTATAAAATAAACATGTCAACTTTGAAAATCCTATATGCTTATATTCAGTTTGTTTAGAGATTTATGTATTCTGCTAATTTTTCGTTGCCATTTATAGTTTCTCGTACCCATAACATCAATGGAAAAATATTCTCTAACGATCAGTAAAACCCCATGGCGTGACACAAACCATCATCGACTTGTTGTTGCCAATATAGAAATTAAGCTTAAATAAATGTTTCAAGTCGATAGGTAAGTTCCTTTCCTAAATATACTTGAAGTTTTGCATGCAACCTCAGTGAAAGCACGTGGTTTAGCGTGTTCCTACCTTATAATATTATAGAACTTTTATAGTGTTGTACTATCTAATCATGAACTACTCAGAATTTCATGAGCAATCTAAGTTCATCAATAATAGTCGGATTACTCTCTATAGACGTCTTATATTTTATTTACATTTTTCACTATCTGTCATGATTTTAATGCAAACAACGTAGTATTATGATATTACTGTTTTGAATTAAAATTGAATAATTAACAAAAGATTTATATAGTTGTATTTTTATTATAAATTTCCTTAAATGCAGTTTATTTAATGATTTTAAGAGTTGAAGTTTCTAAAGAAAAATATAATTAGAGCTAAGAGTTTAAATTATATTGGTAAGCTCTTATTTATACCTACTCCAAATAAAATAAATACACGTCTCACAACTTTGAGAGCCGGCATTGTATATCACGTGACCCCCCCATCAAACTAAGTGATAATCCCGTGAGGTCGGCCACATTAGTGTTGTGGTGTTATAATGAGAAGGTAATTTGTCACAAACCACACAACTACCTCCCCTCACCTTCTACCAGTTAAATGTACGATGAATCGAACTGTTTCCTTTTTGCCAACATTTTTACCCATAAGACCAATGTAAAATCCTATAGAGATACAAACACCATCATCGAACCTAGTGATTGTCATATAGAACCGTACCTCATATTTCTTCATTTTCATATAGCTTCATGCAAAATTTAAAGTCAATAGTTCGTTTTCGAGTTATCTTGCGGACAGAGAGACACACAGACAAAGAAAGATAGACAGACTGACACAAATGGAATTTTCCATCCCCAAGAGTGAGCTTCGCTAAAGCTCAGCCAATATGTATATTTATAATTTTGTTGTTGGTGATACTCTGATAATTTGCTCTAAAATTTATATAGTACTTCATAGCATCAGTCTCCGATGATAATTTTAAACTTTATTCCACTTACGAACACTTAATTAATTTTTCTTAAAGATTTCTCTATGCCAAAAAAAAAACTATCTAACCAAATCAAAAACCTCAACTGTTAAGTGTATTAGGTGTGCAACTCCTATGTTTGAATCCTTTGTTTGCAGCTCAATATTAATGATATATTGTTGAAGGGATAGTAGGATTTTAGGCTTTTCCATTATTTTATGTTACAAAATTTACTACGTTTTTATAAATAGTATATATCCTCATTTTCAGGTGTCAATAATTGTGACATATAATTATGCATGCACGTAAATATGTATTGCAAACTTGCGGAAGTATTGTGGTATGGTATTTATTGTGTTACTTCTCCTGACTTTGATGCTAGTATGGTTATAGTGTGTTCATCGTCAATTTTGCTAGATTCTTTTTATTTTTTACAGATTCGTATATACAATTTTCATCCAAAACAACACAAATGTTTATTTAAAAGTGTTACAGAGAGAAATTAAACTCAAAATATAAATTACAGTCATGTGTTTTTGCTCTAATGACGATCAACATATTTACTATTTAAACTAAAATGATCGTCATTAACCTCATTAGGTTACCAATTTACCTTGATTGAAGAATAATTACAAACATTATTGCAATGGTGTGTTTGATTTGTAATCCGCAAAGTATGATTTAATACGAAACAATAATAATGACGTGATTAGCAGGTATTTATTTACTAAAGTGTATTGGATAGTGAATACAGTTCGAATATTCACTATTATTATTAAATTATTGGTATAAAGTGATTGTTCCACTTCAATAGGTTTTGCACTAGCTCCTATACATTTTAATATTTGTCCATTTGAAGCGTATACTTTCCTTGACCAATATAGTATACGGTGTAACTGTAGTACCAGTATTGGATAATAAGAAAGTACGTGTTTTGTCGTTATGCTTTCAAGTTAAAATGTTATAGTAGAAACATCCAGGTTTTCCACATTTCCAATCCTTAATATTTCCATTATGACTTATCTATATTAATATTAATTAATGAATAATATGGAAAAACTTCAGATGTATTAGGTCAAGAAAACCAAGTATCACTATCGGGAAAATTGGGGAAATTATTAAAATATTTCCCACACGTAATCCAAAGTAAACTGACACTTGAAAGCTGTTTACACATTCAGCTAAAATTCATCAAAGAAGCAGAAACATTTATTTACATTCAAATTTGAAAAAACTTATAAAAACAATGTTTAATCAGAAGTGTAATAAACATTTCAAAGACGGATTAATTATCTAATTTTTACTTTAGATTGCAGCGAACGGACCAGCTAATGCATTGAAAGGAATATTTAAACCCTGTTATGAAATTCACCTTAGTGATCAATGCTGTGAATGTTCGTACGTAAGATGTTTGGCTCATTTGACAATTTTAGCGACATTTTTACTGTACCTTAAGGAGTATAAAAGGAGTGGCCCTCTCTTCCCTTTAAACCCGAAATAGAATAAAAACAACGGAAGAAGATAATTTTTTATCAAAGTAATTCTAAGTTGGATCTCAAATCCCAAATATGTATTTATTTTCATGGTCAATCCAACATCTAAACCTCAAACTGTGGATCCGTAAATAAATTAGACTAGGAGTGAACTTAAACGGCCATAACAATATATTGTATTTTCATTGGGACTAGAGGGTAAGTCTAAGTATGGCAGTTGAAATTTCTTAGGCCGGAAGTAGAAACAAGTGCTGGTAGTAAACGCTTTTTAACACGTGTTAATTCGGTAATTAATTTAACTGCCGAAACTAATTATCTTTCAGCTGTACGTACGTTGTATTATATTTTCTTAATTAGGACAAAAGGGAAAATAATAATTATTGCACTTGGAAAACCCCGAACAGAAAGTGAGTTTTAATAGACAGAAGTTATCGCTTTAGGATAAAATCTGGTTTTTGAGACTTATATGCATATATTTTTGCATACAACAAAACGTAAGTTAGAATCAGTCAAAATTTGATTTACCTTTTTATTCTCTTAACCTTGGATACTAAAATAATACGTACTCCTGTTTGAAAAATATTTTAAGTCTCTATCATACTCGTATTATGTCATAAATGCTCTCACTAAGAAGGCTACGCCCTTCGATTTTGAGAATTTTGAATTTGAGGATTGTAATATTTTCCCGGAACACTTGGAAAAATAATAATAATATATATGTTTTACAATAAAATCTTAACTGAAATTAAACAGCTTATACACTTTTAAACTTTTGATATTTCAGTTGTGTTCGTTAAAAACACTTTTGACATAGAATTTAGTATAGAGTAAGAAAATATTAAGATAAGAAAATTAAAACTCTTACTAAAAATATAGTTTTAAATGTAGATTTTAGCAAATGTTAAGTTTGTAGTGATTGATCAGTACTCTAATGTAGATATAAAAGACAAAGTTATAAACTAACTTTAACTATAAACTCAAATTCTGTTATAGACCCATCTTAGCTATTTTTGGAAGGAGTAGGCTTCACTATCCTGTGTATTTATATAAAATCTGTTTGATGGGAAAACAAGGCAAAATAAACTATAAAATAAAAAGTGCAAAAACCAGAGTAAATTACATTCGTCATAAATATGCACTATTTGTCAGATTTTCTTGAAGTCGGCAACAAGGAATACTCAGCATTGGCGTCGGAAATGTAATTCAAACGAACCAAAAGTTCTCACGCACCTGAAAAGGCTAGTAAATCGTAGTCAAAGCCACGGGTAACTTCTAGTATTAAATTAAAGTTGCTTAAACTTCAATTATGTTCTCTATAAAAGACTAAAGTGTCAAAATTAATGGCAAAGTTCGAAAATTTAGGGCACAAACCGCATTATTTCATAATATATAATGATCGTGAAGTAGGTGATTCAAACGTAGAAGATCCTACGATCTGACTGGTCATGGTGGAAAACACGTAAACATGTTCTTCTTTCTTGAGGAATCGTATGAAATTGTGTTTTGCATGTATACATTGTAGGAATTACTCCTAAATTTTAATAAATCTAACAAAGGTATTTTTTTAAATTTATCAACAAAAACCTAAAAGAACATTATATAAATTTATAACTACAGTATCACATATACTACAAGTAAGAAATACAGTTATAAAACATAGCACACAACACAATGGAAAATACTGTAAGTAGAGGTGGACAGAGCACAGCAGACAGAGCTGGCTAGAGAGAGGGAGACCCTCTGTATCCATTGTTGGTGTAAGTGATGGGACAGCAGACCTTGTGGGAGAGCCATTGTATTCACACTCATATATCATATCTACGTATTGTCCTGTGGAGTGTATGTGTGTGGACAGAGCACAGCAGACAGAGCTGGCTAGAGAGAGGGAGACCCTCTGTATCCATTGTTGGTGTAAGTGATGGGACAGCAGACCTTGTATGCTGGGCTCACACTCATATATCATATCTACGTATTGTCCTGTGGAGTGTATGTGTGTGGACAGAGCACAGCAGACAGAGCTGGCTAGAGAGAGGGAGACCCTCTGTATCCATTGTTGGTGTAAGTGATGGGACAGCAGACCGTGTATGCTAGGCTCACACTCATATATCATATCTACGTATTGTCCTGTGGAGTGTATGTGTGTGGACAGAGCACAGCAGACAGAGCTGGCTAGAGAGAGGGAGACCCTCTGTATCCATTGTTGGTGTAAGTGATGGGACAGCAGACCGTGTATGCTAGGCTCACACTCATATATCATATCTACGTATTGTCCTGTGGAGCGTATATGTGTAGAATGTTTTTTTTTTTTTTTTACTTACTTTCTCCGACGAAAAACAGTTGGGACTCAGATTTACATTTGAAATAAAATATATTAAATTCAGATTGAGATACTCAATGAACTCTGACTGGATAAATGTGATAATAGATGTAAAGTGAAGTAAAACATTTGCAATGATATAGTATTTATCTTAATATTTAATCATTATTAATGTCACATGCTGAAGAATTTTTATTCAAACTTTGACATATTTTAGAGCAATTCGGGTGTTTTGAAGACAAATACCATTTTTAGTATTATTTTTTGTTCCATGAAAAGTGGTCTGCGGGTTCCCCTGATAATGAGGGTTAACTGAATAGAGTTTTAACGATTTTGGATTTTTCTGTCTATTTAAAAAGTTACTTAAATAATAAGTTATGATTAAAAAGATAATTAATTAAATTATAACTTATTATAACAACCAATGTACTCAGATTTTGCTTGTTTCCAAACATATCAATATAATGAATGAATACGAGTGAAATATGACATGTACTCGACAAGGGACAAGAGCCAGGATATGATGAGCTATGATGAATTTGTTCTTAAAAATGATGTATTTGACAAATCTATAGATATTATAAAGTTTTTAGTAGTATATGTGGTAAGCAATAATGAACTATTAAACGTGTTGTAATCGCCCACTTAATATACTTCGTTGTGTGATCAGAATGTAAGCATTTAAATTATGTACATTGTTCCACTACCCTTAACTTTAAATTTGAAAACACAAATTATGACACGTGAATTCTTGTCGTCTATATATTTGATGTCAAATCAATTAAAAAAGAGTAATTTTTTCATTATTAATGAATTTTTCAGTAAAAACACAAAAAATACTGTTATAAAAAAGTAAGAGATCTTCCCGAGTATCTAGATGATTTAAAGAATAAAATCACTTATTGAGAAATTCTTTATCTAGTAATTAACTCAGAACTATCACATAATAAGCGGAAACTTCCTCTTGTTGAAAGATTTTGTCATAACGTTATTAGTTTTTAATCTGAGGTAAAATTTTGGTAGGTATGTACGCACGTCGTCTAGTCTGTAATTGGAAATAACATCTCAGATGAAGATTGGAGCCTAAACTGTCAGGTCAGGTTGACTGGACCATTCTCCTAACGTTATGTGTCGAGTCTCCCTGCAGTAATAAGTCCAATTGTGTATATTGATATCACCTGAAATCTGAAAACCAAATCCCATCGCTGTAAATTTTTTAAAAATATTCAGCCTGTCACGTCCACAAGTAGTCCATGAATAAATGTATGAAAGTATATCGCCAATTATACCATTCGATGACCTAAAATGCCTTCTATTTCAAAATTCATGAACCATACATATTGTTTTGTAATTTGGAACTGTTACAAAAATTTTATATTAAGGAGTAATGTCAGTGATTGGTCATTCAGTCTTTGTAATATTCCAGACATCCATCAATATCTAATATGTTAGTATTGTTATCATGTTATAATTTGTATTGACCAATTTTATTGAAAGAGCATTTCTGTCTTTAACAGTTTTTCAATAAAATCCAGTATTTTTTATTATATCCACAGTTCTGTAAAACTCACTCTCCCTGATCATAAATATTCGTTTTAGCTACGATTACAGAGCTTGCACCCTGTTTTAGTTATGTAGCCTATAAAAGAACAAGAAAAAGGATAATAGGATTTTGAATAATTGTTCTCGTTATATGTTATAAAATGTAAGACAATACGCAGGATTAAAATCTACCTTCTTCGACAGGTAAGAAGTTCAAATTTTTACTTTTATATCATTTTTAGTGGCAGTCCATTGACACACGTTGTAGGGCTTGAGCAAATTATATATATATAGGATAGTAGGATTTAAGACTAAATCTATCCTCTTCGTCCGACATTAGAAATGTAATGCATGAAATTTGCTCAAGCCCTACAACGTGTGTCAATGGACTGCCACTAAAAATTATATAAAAGTAAAAAGTTTAACTAAGTTAAGTTTATATATATACAAAAAGTACTCCCGGCGGAGCGAGTACTTTTTGTGATTAAATGTTTATTGAAATTTTATATATATATATATATATATATATAATATACATACATACAATAACATTTTTTATAAATCATTAATTTTTGGACTTGGAGTTCAGATTTAGTTGGTGGTTTTGCAACCCTTAGGTTCGGTGTTACGCTGACAAACACACACAAACACACACACACACACATACATACATACATATATATATATATATATATATATATATATATATATAATTTTTCAATAAAAATTGAATCACAAAAAGTACTTACTCCGCCGGGACTCGAACCCGGATCTCTCACTTGCCGGCTGAATGTGCTACCATTACACCACGAGCCCTTACTTTTTACGATACAATTATTTTGTATTTGGCCGTATCTGTTACATATGCGTTTAAATAACTAAACTAACATATGATCGGAAGACCAAGACCAAGTGCGGGACCTTATATTACGTTTCAAAATGAAGAATAAAACGTTACATTATCAAATAGCAAGTAATACAAAAAAGCTGCAAAATTTTGTTGATACTAGTTTCGATAAGAATTCCTTTTAGTAAAGAAGTTCGGGCTACCTTGTGAGAATTTAAGCACAGCATTTGATGCGAAGAATAAACGTATTCTTAGCGTAATTGCAAACAGTGTGAAAGAAACTCTGTAACATTGCGTGTGATGCTGATATTAACCCTGCAAACATTACTACAACTTCGCACGTGAACGCTGCAAGAAATTGCAAACATTCCAAGTTTTTTCCGAGTGGTTTACTAAACAAAACAACTTTAAAAACTCTGTTGTGTATAGCAATACTACATTTTCAACTCCACTCTTTAATTTCATACAGCATAAAAAATAGGTGCTATGTATCATTTGATGATTTAATGCATTTTAAATGAACATTCTCAAAAGGAGCAAGAACCTATAATTCATACCAAAAGTGATTTTTCACTGTTTATATTTGAATTTTTTCATAAATCGTATTACTGAACCAAACATTTTCTGTTTCATGATACATATAATAAAAATATTCTGGGGTACAATAAGTTATACAATGGTGTATAACTATTCTGTCTATCATATAATTATACTGCATGTTAAATTTCACTTTCATATCATCACATGTTACAAATTTTATCAATCACTTCTTTATTCTGAGCGATCTTTACTACTTTCATGAGACCTCCGAAGTAAGGAGACAACTCCGTCAAAAGGCACTCTATGTGATAAATGAACCAAATTTAAAAAAAATCCCATTGTTTTTTTCCATATAGCTGTTATTAATATTGGAAAAATAACTACACAACATTTTATGCGTGGTAATGTTTAGAATATATGACGTGAAAACCCACAAGTCACGATACAGGTGTTTACTAGTGCTTCGTGTATCAACAATGGCATCGTAAATATATTTTATATTTTTTTATATTTATATTTATCAATAAATTGCTTGTAGTATTTAGCTTTCAAAGCTATCAAGCTCTTTTGCTTGTATATTTATTCAAATATTTCTACAGTACAGACCTTTGGCTGAGCATTAGCGAAGCCTTACTCTCATGAAGCTGAACAAATTTTATTCCTGTCTGTCATCCTTTCTGGAAGTTCTCACGATACCTCGGACAAGAACTGACCTGGAGATATGAAATCTTACATGAAGCTTCGTTTTTACATAGAAAAAGAGATTATAACGTTTGTCATAGTAACACATGTAGCATAGCTGTCCCAACACACACAAAATCATCACGTGGATACTCGCTATGTAACTTTTTATTATTCACTGGTGTATAAACCTACGTAATGATAAAAATTTTGAATATGTCATTCGACAAGATATGTAAACATTTTCAATCTGCAGATATGTAATTTTAAATGAAACTCCAATTCTACATTCAAAACAACGATTTTCATGTTGGTACGTGCCTATCCAAGGGTTTGCAGGAATACAGGAACGGCGTACAGTGTGGCATTTGTACAACATTGCATTACTTTTGCAATCTTAGTTAAATAATACTAATAGTAATAGAAATACAACGAGTGAGAGTTAATTTAAACTACCGCCTTAAAGGCTTGTTCGGAAACCATATTACGAGGAGAAAACTGTAGTACTGGGTTCATATTTGTATTTGATAAAAAACATCCCTATATTGTTCTGAATCTAAATAGGTCTATTGCTTTAGTCGCTAATCAATTTAAACTAATCTACTGATGAGTTAGAATATCTCTCTCATGCTAAATATGTTGACAAGCGTGTATCATCGATGTATCGAGCAAGAAGTTATTAACTGATACACAACGAAAATGCCAGTAGGGCTTTTAATGTGGAATATTAGCACTCTAACCGGTTTTGTTGAGTAAGCTGTGATACGAAGTCATATGAATATGTGGAGAGGCTAGTATCATTTATGCGAGGAGATACAATATATATTCAACATATAAAAAAACGTATGCTAGGGGGACTGTCAATGTGGAAGATCAGTACTGAAGCCAGTTAAGTTGAGATGAGCTTTCATAAGAAGTCTTGTAAATATGTATACAAGTGTGTATCATCGATATATCGAGCGAGGAGGTACGAAATGATACTCGGTGAACATGGAAATGGGGCTGTCAATGTGGAAGAAAAGCGCTCTGACCGGTGTAGTTGAGATAAGCTGAGATAAGAAGTCATGGGATATGTGGACAAGCGTGTATCATCGATATGTCGAGCGTGGATTTACGAACTGATACACAACGTAAATGGCGGTGGTGCATTCAATGTGGAAGAAAAGCGCTCTGACCGGTGTAGTTGAGATAAGCTGAGATAAGAAGTCATGGGATATGTGGACAAGCGTGTATCATCGATATGTCGAGCGAGGATTTACGAACTGATACACAACGTAAATGGCGGTGGTGCATTCAATGTGGAAGAAAAGCGCTCTGACCGGTGTAGTTGAGATAAGCTGAGATAAGAAGTCATGGGATATGTGGACAAGCGTGTATCATCGATATGTCGAGCGAGGATTTACGAACTGATACACAACGTAAATGGCGGTGGTGCATTCAATGTGGAAGATCAGCGCTCTGACCGGTGTAGTTGAGATAAACTGAGATAAGAAGTCATGGGATATGTGGACAAGCGTGTATCATCGATATGTCGAGCGAGGATTTACGAACTGATACACAACGTAAATGGCGGTGGTGCATTCAATGTGGAAGATCAGCGCTCTGACCGGTGTAGTTGAGATAAGCTGAGATAAGAAGTCATGGGATATGTGGACAAGCGTGTATCATAGATATGTCGAGCGAGGATTTACGAACTGATACACAACGTAAATGGCGGTGGTGCATTCAATGTGGAAGATTAGCGCTCTGACCGGTGTAGTTGAGATAAGCTGAGATAAGAAGTCATGGGATATGTGGACAAGCGTGTATCATCGATATGTCGAGCGAGGATTTACGAACTGATACACAACGTAAATGGCGGTGGTGCATTCAATGTGGAAGATCAGCGCTCTGACCAGTTTAGTTTAGATAAACTGTGATACAAAGCAGATAACCCTGTTGAGCTCACAATCCAAGAGCTGAAAGTCAAATTTCATTTTATTGTGTAAGCTCACAGCCTGGGCTTTCTTAAAATAGATAGAAAGATTCAACTAGAAAGAAATAGATCATCAATAATACTAGTTTTGGTGAAGTTTGCAGTGGGAAATACGGAGAAAATTAAATAACTATATTTTTAGCTCTCATTGTTCTTAGCCTAAACACAACGGTTGGCACATGACCGTTGAAGTAGCAAATTTTAGTCTGTCAAGTTGTTTCAAGGTGATACAACTGTGTATTGTTCGTGAATATAATGGTTGGCGTAGGTATATTAAGCTGTAAAAATTATAATCAGAGAGACTCGAAACTGTTTCATATTTTTAACGATTTCGATACTTTTCTATTTTGACCTGCACCAAAACTAGAGTGGTTAGCGATCTCTCGTAGTAAAAGTTATTCTTCGAGTTATAAACATGACAAACGTAATGTGGCATTAAATGTCTTATAAATATGAACTAACGTACCTCGCATATAAGGAAAACAAGTTGTGCAGTATAATAGCGTCACAAACACATCTTAAAATGGAGACCACCAATGATTCAGACCACCAGAAACTAGGGGTGTCACCGAGCGAAGTTAACAAAGGTGTGTACGGCGCCATATAAAATGATATATAATTTTGTTTTCATGCTGTAGGTAGAGCAGTGCCAAATCCTCACTTGAGTCTTCCACAAAACATGGTTGATTCAATGGAATTGCATAACATATTATTTCTCTATTATTTGCTCTGATTTCAATATAAAAGTGTCACGTGTACATAGTTTTTGATTCGAAGAAGATCTATGTGATAAAAAATTAATTGCTAAATGTCTCCCCATCCTAGCGGTTGAGAGCTACTAAACCAATTAAGCAAATTTTAATACATTTTTTGAATTCTAAGAAAGATTTTGGTAAAGACAAACTTATTCAAATAATGATAATACTCATTAAACACAATCCAAATTTAACTGGCAATAAATAGCTGTAGAATATTTTTAACAAGTTGGCCAAAGAGGCTGAAAACTTAGTTTGCATTTAAATCCTTGAACATATTAATTAACAATGCTTGATCAGTAGTTTTATAGAGAAGACAACTCAAAATATTAACCCAATGTAAATTATGTCAAATCTTTTTATAGTTGCTAATATAATATTTCGTTTCGTAGTGTAATAACAACAAGAAATAGTACGGTAGTAGTTTTCTCTATTTATTATTACTCTAGAAGGTAGCTCGGAGAATAAATGTGAGTGAACGATGGTGTTTACTATTGCGTTGATGTTTTCCATCGCGACTTGAGAGAGAGATTTTAATGAAAACTTTCTTTGTTTTATAACAGTTATGATTATTACCATTGTATGATAAATTGCAAGTGTCTTTTAGTTGTTCAGTATAGTTGGATAAAATATTATTTGATATATAATATGCTTATTAGAAGAGAGAAAGTGGATTCGGTTACGTAGGTTTTGTTAAACCCCCACGGCCAACCAGTTACCCAAGACGGGCCAGGATGTCTGAAAACTGCACGGAACGCTGATATCAGAGGCCTTCGAGCATTTAGACAGACGAAGGCTTGCCACAGTAGACCAACGATTTAGAAATTGTAGTTTTTTTACCACGTAAGCTGTAAATATTTTTTTAGCTACAGGTATTTCAAAACGAGTCAATCATAAGATTGATTACTATAATAATAAATTGTATACATGAGTAAATGTATTCAAACGTGTTTTCTTTTAAAACTAGCCGAAGTGTAACATAATATCTAGTTACACCAAGCGGACGTGTGTAGGATCTCAGTCATACTAATATTATTAGAAACAAATAATAAAAAACATTACCGGATTATTCATATCATAATCTAGTAATATTATAAATGCGAATGTGCCGTTGTTTCTTTTATTTACCTTCACGTGTAAACTATCGATTATAAGAAAATATAAAGGTAAGAAAATTAAAAAATTATAATAAAAATATACTTTACCTGTACATTATAAAACGTTATTTCCTTTGCTTGGACAGTCCCTTAATCCAAAAAGTACATACTAATCTTATTCATTTACTTCTAAAACAGTTGTAACAGTGAAAGAGTTTAAATATTAATTTTCGAACTAAAACACTAATTTAGTTATGAAGTCTCACGCTATCTGACATTACTCGTATATAGGCTCCAGCACCATAAGGGTTAAAAATACAACTTTTATCCAGTTAAACATTCCAGTGCTGGTTAAAAGTGTCAAAAGTCGATTTAAAAAAAACTGAAATTTTCTATGCGTTACTTATTTGTATTTTACATTTTCATCCATTATAAACATTTCAAAACTGGGTGTACTGTTCTTCCTGTTTTTGCTTTTCAAATAACTAAAATTCCCTACAATGTCTTTATAGAAGGTTTCTTAAGTATTAACCGGGTATTTCTTTATTAATTCCAAATGTGTTAGAACCAAGCTCACTCACCTAGTACGTGAAGAATGAGCGAAAAATTATTTATTCAGTTGATCCTACGAGTTAGAAATTGCGTTAACTTAAAAAAAAACCCAAAAACTAAAAGTGGTGATTTGGTCTTTGAAGTGTGGGCGATGACGGCATCGTGGCTATAACAATAACAACAGCTTTTCTGAGATTACCTACTTTGAGTTACCACTTACATTAGAATCCATTCTAGACTATGAAAAATACCGAACTTGCTCCAACCATTACAGGTATTTCGGCAATCTGATATTTCGCACCTTATTACAAATAATAGTAACACCGTTTATACACGTTTATAGAATTTTCCGAATAATTCCCGTAATAAGTAAGAACGTTCACCTCTTTTGTATGGGAATTGTTGTATGGGATCTTCAGATATTATGTATTATAATTATTTAAAACAATATACATACTCGTATAGGTAGACATTAAATATGAAAACGTACTTAAAATTACTTCGAACCATGACCTTTGTATTCTTAAGCATAAGTGAGAATTTTTGTCAAATCAGCAGACAGCAGCGTGGCGCGCAACAGCAAGAAAGGAGTAGCGGCAACGTTTCTAGGCTTGTCGGTGATGTTTCAGTCACTCCGCCCTAACCTCTCATACGGGACGTCGCGTGTGTCTCAAGTATTCACCGCAGCATTAGCATTCCCACATCTCCACACGCGAACCACTCGCTATTGTCAACAGTACTGGAAGCTCTCTTGACTTCATTTTATTTATTATTTATCAATTCCAGTCCTTTCTTAAATAGAACAATCTTGAAGGTTTCCTTTGATAAACAGAAGTTTGAGGTAAAAATTTCTTTTCTCATGCAATGGCGTTTGTGCGATTTCGGAATGTCTATAAATAATGCATTGCTCAGTACCTGGCTATGGATCCTATAATAAGTACGACTTATTGTTGGATACACTATTATTTAACATAATTCTTGTTTTGTAATTTCAACCTTATATTATAGCCAAGGCTACGTAGTAAATTAAACAATATTTATCATACGAGTTGTTAATGTTATACTAATAAACTAAATCTTATATCATTAAAAAATGGTTCATTACAATGGTTATATCATTACATTAGGATCTTCACTAATAAACTGCAAGTATCCTGAAAAATATTTATGTTCTTTATTGACCTAATAAAGTTTAAGTAGTAAGTGAAATTTAGAGAGTAATATATAACTAACTACTTGGCATTACATGTTGGAGCGTGGAGCTATATGTACATTACGGCCACATCTTTGATTTTAAGGAATAAACTGTAGATATGCTATTCATGAAGTAAAAAATGTTGCACAAATTATTGTTTTTTAAACGATCAACGGAATCTAAGATGAGACTGTTGGAGGTCGATTACTCCATGACCTGTGTATGAATGGATATAAAGTTTTGGCATTATATCAAATAACTAATTAGATTTTCTTTCAAGTGATATTTTGATAAACAATAATTTTTAGAAAAATATATTTTAATGCTCACCACATTCTATTGCAGACAATATTTATCCAATTAAATTTTATTTGGTAGGTCAGACTTTTTAAAATTTTCTCAACAATTTTTAAGAATTAACATATGTACTGAAAGTATTAAATCGACATCACTGTAGGATTAATAACTCGTAAAAGATACAGAGTAAAGACAAACCATCTGGAAAGAGGAATTCGTAAGGAAAACACTAAGATTTAAATATAATTAAAAAATACTCAGTTATGTTATTGGAGAAACCTGTATAAAATTACATAAATTTTAATAACGACGAAAAGTGTATTTTATTACAGTGATGAAAGTAATGTTTACTAAATAGCATCAAAACAGCAAACTAACTTTTAAAAACTTGTGAGTATGTTACTTGATGCCTCGTGCCCTGAAGATAATACAGCTACTCCTATTTTAAGCATTGAAAAGACAACGGACTTGTTAACTTTTGAAAATGTTTAAAATCTTTCAAGGAAATTTCAAGGATAATTTGATCAAATATTTTACTTTATTTTATATATATATATATATATATATATATATATATATATATATATATGTAACTGTTGTGATCAACAAATAAAGTAGGTTTATAATAATTAACGTGCCTATTAAATGGGAGCAGTATCCACAACAAAGGGAAAGCTTGAATTGAAAGAGATAGCGACATATTATTTGGAACGTAAAACTTGTGAACATGATGATCTGATAGTGTAGTTGTTCCCTCACAGTGATGGGAAGGTAAAGGCTCAGTTCCTGCTGCAGGGCTTAGTCAGGCTGACAGTCTGTAGCCGGATTATAGGTGTCGTGTTCCGGTGTTACAACAACAATTACATACAGTCCAGATCTGTCACCCGCCAGCTACAATTTCTCCCGCATTTACTCCAGAAACTGCTAAGCCACTTTGTCGGATATTTCGGATTTTGTTTTATCTCTTATATGTTTCAACGTAGACAATTGTACACGAATCACTCTACAATATTGTTTCATAGCTGTGTATTTGTCATGTTTTCTGAGCCTGAGCCTACCTAACAGCCATAGTTCCTTTTGGGTATATAATTATTTGATATTCTTTGACGATGTTTTCTTATAATGGTGGATGGTTTGAAAGGATACTAGCATTTTGGATATTTACTATCATTATATGTTACAAAAAGTATCTTAAAGCGTTTTGAGTATTGATTTACATCCTCTTAATTAGGTATGAACGTTATAATACATAAACACGCACTTAAAAGCTAGAAAGTACGGAAATGGACTGCCATTTAATAACGTATAGTATCACCTGACTTGTATACCAACAGGTTGTCCACCTTAGACAAAATTCACCCAAGCGATATCTTTGCAAAAATAACACGTCACTCCCACACCAGGGAACTTGGAACACTGACGAGAAGGTCAACTTCGGCATTTCCTGTAGTATCGCGGCGCGTCATGTGCAAAAATGAGAAAAGAAAGGCATTGGTCGGGACGAGATTATTGCTGATGTATTTTGCTTTTTCTTTAAAAATATAGGCCCTATATTGCCCATAGTTATGGGGGCACTAGCCATTGTTATGATCATATAAAACAGAATAGCAGGAGAGGCGATCCTGTACAAGATCGATAACACTAATAAAAATTGCTATGGTGACAGACAGGATTTGAACCTGCGCTATTCATAACTCAAATCAAAAGTTATACTATCAAAAGGTACTATCAAAAGCTCTCCCAAACACCTAAAACTCTGAGATAATTTTTTATCCTCGTAGTAAAACCACGCTTAGAAGTGCGTGAACTAGATTCGTATAACTGATAACTTTCATCATCCTTGAATGAGTAAAGTTTTTCATGTTAGTGAGATAAATAACGATATGCGTATATGTAACGTAAATTCTGACCTAGAAAATATTTTAAAACCCCTTAAAGTCCAATAGCTAATTGCATTGTACACGTACCCTGTTTTTCTTGAGTCCAAGAAAGAATCTGACCATAATTCGCGCTATTTTAGATCAAGGTCGAAGTTGTAGGGTACAAAGAGGGTTAAGATTATAAAATAATTTTTATCTCGGATCATATTTTTCTTAGCTTGATGAACTTACCGTGTTACACGTCGTACACGTAAATATAAACCCTTGAAGTGGCGACTTTGAGTCTGTTCAAAGCTGGCTTGTTTTTGTGTACATAAAGCTAGAAAGGATATAATCAGAGACAAATTAATCATTTGATATTCAATACCCTCATATTACCTCCATTAATCCAAAACTCCAATAGGGTGATGATTAATTTATTTTTAATGAATCATTCCTATATTGATTTCAATAAAAGCCAGGTTGTGCAGTGCAAACGCGTTCTCGGCTCGTAGATACAAATTCAATAGCTATGTTGTTATTATTAGTAATGTACAATAATTAAAAAGCGCTTTCATGGTACTATATTTAATTTAAAAATTGTAATAGTTTTATTTGTGACCAGCAAAATAAAGGCTCTATGACTGAGTCAATTTTCTTCAATATTTGATTCAATTGTATTTTTACTGACATTAGGGAGAAGTGAATTACTTTTAATTACAAAAATGCACATATGGATAACATAAGTGAACTCTTATTTATTGAAGGTAATACCGCTACTTTAAACAGCCTTTTTAACAATCAGTAGATCAATATTATTCATTTAATTTACTTTGATCAAAAATGTATGTTGTACTACTTCCTACGCCAAATTCGAAGTTCGTCTCCAACACGAACTGATTAGTAGCTGTTCCCAACTCAGTCAGTCCTAACACAATTAAACACTATTATACTTACCTACTCCTAG